>NW_015091064.1:9177142-9427543 GCF_001431845.1 Calidris pugnax
TTAGGAGTGACACAAAGTGAAGTCGGGCTGCTGCTGGACAGCTGAATGATCTTCGAATTTTTTTTTTTTTTTTTTTTTTTTTTTTTTTTTTAACTCAAACCAAGGGAAGGCAACACAGTCACCATCTGAAATGTGTAGAAATCCTTCTGTTTGACATGGCATTAAACAGAAGAAGGCAAATTACAGTGTGTTGCCTTAAGGATTATTGTTGCACATTTTGTGCCTTCTGGCTGTGGCAGTATTTGTTCCTCCAAGTGAAATTAGCTGGGCCCAAGCCATTTTGCAACACTGTAAAAATAAATCGCTGTACTTGATAAGCGAATGTTAAACTTGTCACTCTAAGCTAACTGCAAATTGGTTTTAGTGTCTTCAGGGTAACTTGGCAATCTCCGATAGGAACTACACAGAAGGTCAGCTTTCTCCCTTTGAAGCCAAGTTTAGGTTATAGCTAGGGAACCAGAGCAAACACTCCTGCTCATAAGCAGGAGAAAGAACTTTTCCAACACAGTCCAAATCTTCCAGATTAGACTATACCAGGTTAAAAATTTGGGATCACGCAAACACTTATATTACTTCAAGCTACACTTGTAGAGCAATACTATTTAAACATCCAAGTGCTTACTTAGGAGGTTGGAGAGGAGGTGAATCCTACAAGGCAGCAAAACATGGAGGAAAAGAATCTTAGATTGGCTGATTTTTTAGTCTAATCCAGAATGCTTGTCCCTGCCAGCACCCTTGGTGTCACCCTCTCAGGACTTCTCAACCTGAATTGAATGCTATACCTTCCTTCAGACACCCGCAGGCTGATAGCAAGAAGAAAATTCTGGTGTAAACCCAACTTGGGTGAAATTTGGGAATTGTGTCCCTTATATACACAGCCTGTTTGGCATGCATCACAGCTGAAATGCAGTGGCCTTTTCTCATTCAGCCTTGTAAAGCTGGGAGCCAGTCAGTCAGTCAACTTTTCTGTTGGAAAGTCCCACTTCATAAAATCAACATGTCCCTTGGGAAACATGGTATTTTGCTAAAATAACAAGTGATTTATTTTTACATGGAAAAAATTAAACAGCATCTTCCTTATTACCTACCTCAGGATGCCTGCACAGCGACAGTTCAGCAGATCAGCAAGCCCAGGCAGGCTGATGGAAGGAAGGTTCAGAGCTGGAAAAGTCAGCTTCAATGTCCGTCATGTTGTGCCTCCATCCAGCCCCTCCTGCAGGAGCTGGCTTTGGCCAGAAATGAAGTGGCTCCTCACATGTTTGTGGAGGACTGTTAACAGATCCCCAGATGATCCTGACAATCTTTCCCAAGGTCTGGCACATTGTAGAAAATAAATTGCTCAGTTCTACTTTTAAGGCAAGTTTCCTAAAGGTCTTCTGAGTAAAAAACCCACATTTTTTGTTTATTTTATTACTAAAGAATCAATAAAAGGATATCAAATGGTAGTTTTGAGAGCGAGTCAAGAAAAGAAAGGCAAAAGAAGGTGGTCACTGGAATATCTCTCTTCTGCTTATGTTTTGCAGACAATTTCTTGCTTTCTCAGTAGGTCTGTTCTCTAACAGGAGCGGTGAGAAATATGTACCTTCTGTAGAAAACAGAGAAAAGGCAAGATTTCCAGCACATGCTTATTACAGGGCGATGTAGCCTTACTACTAGTCTCAAGTGGCTTAAGTGGGTGAGACAGTAGTTCAGAAACAGCCTGTGCAGTCCCTAGTCCCTCTCTTCCAAGACTGCAGTTGCAGATGCTTGCTACAGCAGTGGCTTTTGTGATAACGGACACCTCCTCTGGGAGGTGGATTAAGCCCAAGATTAAGTTACTATAGCAACAAGTTTCACAGAGTCTTTGCCAGTAAATATTATGGTGATTGGTTACTGAAATCTAGAGTAGGTCATTATTCATGGCCTCCCTATCAAATATAATGAGGAACATTATTTAATAGTTGCTTTTCTAGGCCGGTCCTTGTAACCTGCTTCAGGCAGTTCACAACATTTTAAAGCATATAACTAAATAAAACCAACAGACATCTGTTATACAGTGAAAATGCACAATGTGATTCAAAGTTATAATGTCACTCCAAGACACTCAAAGAATGATGAGAGAGGTCCTGAAGGTTTAAAATACCTCTAAGAAGACAAAGATAATAATTAAATAAATCAGTTGTGGGACCCTGATGAGTTCATTCAGTGAAGCACCACTACACTGTGTATAAAACATTACCTTACTCTCTGCCTCACCGTGTTTTGTTAATAACACACAACAAAGGCTTAGGGTGACAAACTGCCCTTCTCTTCATTCCCCTCCTTTTTCTTTTTTCTCCTTCCTTTTCCTCCTTCCCTCTCATAAGACACTGAGAGATACCAGTGGAAGATTACTTCCACTGCAAGTAACTGGAAGCTGGTGTGTGATCAGCTGCAGCTTCTAGAGAATAGACTGCATTTATGGTGAAAATAAATCTTCTAAAAGTATTCTGGTACATCCAGAATTCTCACTAAATTTCCAATTAACTCAATTTTCAATCAAGTACATAATGTCGTTCATCTTAGAAATTGTTCCTGAAACACTGTGCTGCATTATCTCTGAGTGTTTAGCAGCAAACGTGGAGCAGGAGTTGTCTTTTGATCATTACTCTTTGCAAGTTAGATACTTTATTGCACTTTATACTAATAAAAGCTTAATAATGGAAGGGTTTTCCTCCTTTACTGTCATGATGATAAAGAACTGAAACCAATGTTACCAAACTGACAGATCAGGATAGCATGAGAAAGCCCCACAGAAACTGTGAGATGTAGAAAAATAAAATATAGGTAAACATAAATTAATACATTCAGGGTTCCTTGGGTTCTTTTGCTTTGTCTCCTAGTTTCTGAGCCATCACAATGCATGCAGGTTACCCAATGAAAACTTTCTGTGCCATCAGAATGTCTAGAAAGTGATTTTAAGCGTAACTGGGCTTCTCACATCTTCGCTTATCTCCAAGGGCCCAGTCTTTATGAAAAGCAAAAGACACCAAGAGAATTTTTTGTAAAATCAGGGACTTTGGGCACAGTGGGAAATGTAACACCTTTAATTCTGCCCAACTGGGCAGATGAAACCCCCTTCATTTCTCTTCTGGCTCATCAACAAGAGCTTTGTTGTTTTGCTAGGTTTGGAAAATGAATCTTATTTTTCTGTTGCAAAGTTTGAGAGGTAGGAATAAATTTCAAGGTGTTTTCACATGGCCAGATCTTCTCGCTTCCCACTGACATTTCTCCTGCAGTGCTAAAGCAAATCTGCCAGGAGTGGAAATTAAAAACTACATTCTCCTGTACTGGGCAAAGGGGGTTGCTGCTGACTCTTGCCTTCTGCTTCAGAACCGAGCTGCAAGAAATCCTGTCAACTGGAAAACTGAATAATCTGCCTCACAGGAAACTTTCTTACTTTCTGCTAGTAGCTGAGGTCATATTCATCTCTGCAGGATGAATATAGATGAGAGAGGGTGTCCATGCTGTGAAAAAAATTATGCCTGAACAGAAACAGAGCTGTAGGTCAGAAAACAAAAAAGAAAGTTGGAAAAAAGTGCCATCCTTTTTTCCCCCATTTGTTTATTCTATGACTAAAATAATTTATTTATCCTTTTTCATTCATGATCTCCACTTTACAAAAGAAATTCTGTCTGTGTAAAGGGAAAGAGTTTCTTTCCTTTCTGGATTAAAAATGTTGGTCAATGAATGTACATTGGCATAAATCATTTTAAAAGACCTTTCTTTCAAGCAGGTGCAGCGGTGACAGTTCAAGCCACATTTGGGATGGCTATTTTTGTGGGATTTATTAATCTGGCCTTGTTTCCAGCAAGAAAGATAGATTCTGACTAGAATAAAATTGTTGTGTTTTTTTTTTTTATTTCAGTGAATGTTGAATTAATTAATACTTCAGCTTCAACCTAAATGTCTCTTCCCTTTTTTTTGTTTTGTTTTGATTTATAGCACTAAAACTTGAAGTGGCATAGTGGCTTAGGCATAAAAATCAGGATATATTTTATGCAGTTTAATAGTACATTTAAGATCCCTTTCTACTGTCTGTGTGTCAAAATCTATTCATGTCCAAGGACTGTGGCATCAAAACTTGGCGTACAGAGATTGCTCCAACACAGCATCCCTTGCTAGACTTAAAGTCATGGGACAAAGCTGGAAAGAACAGAATTTTAGAGCATACAGAAGTCCAAGGTAAAGCATTTCTGACAGTAAAAAATACTCCTCAATCCCTTGTCCTGTTAGCTGATCTTCTGATAGTCTTTAAAGACAAAAAAAACTGCCCAGCACCTGCACTGTGCACTGCATTTTGAGGCAGCTTGGCCCAGCATAAGAAATACATCAGCTTAACCTGTTTCCTATCTTGGTGGAACCACAGTAATTCTTTGTGGGTATTGTTAAGCCAGCACATGAGCAGGGAGCAGAGGCAGGAGAGAAGCAGGTGGAGCACAGGGAGCTCAGGCAGGGCTGCAGCAGCAAGAGGCTGCAGGGAAAAGCCATCGTCTTGCAGCTGGGGTGGACCTCTGTTCTGATGCCTGCAACCCTGCACCATGGATGTGGTGAAGGTATGAGTTACTTGGGGGTGGAGCTGTGGTTACAGCTTACACCACAGCTCAGTTGATGCATGATACTAGTTAAGTAGCAGCAACTTGATCGCGTGTCTAAGCTGTAATTGGTGTGGCTTTGTCTACTGTGGTGCTATCTGATCTGGTAAGGGAGATGACAAATATATGGATTTATTTAATTTCTTCATTTACATTTACGATAATTTAAAAAGATGCCTTTCCAAGGCATCTAGCCTCCCCCCCAACATTGTTAATAATTCTATAAAATAAAAGTACCATTAAAGTAATCATTTCCACATGCACTGAGCCAGCCAGCTGCCTTCTGAAACTCCTTCCCACCCCCTTATCATTGTGGGAAGCCTACAATCAGCCCTCTCCAAAAACTCTATCGAACAAACGTCTGGACAGAGTGATGCTACATAGTGAGGCTTTACAAGATTTCCATGGAAGGCACGAAGCTTTTTCAGAGCAAAACCAGATAGCATGAATTTATGTCATTTTTCAACCTGTAATCTACAGCTTTCTTGGAGCTGGGTGCCAAAACAAGTTCCCCTTAGTACTGCTGTCTCTCTTCCTCACTGAACAGTTGTTTCTACCAGCATTTTAACTACAGACATGAGTGTATCAGTTATTTCTTATGTTTCTTCATTCCCTCTACCAATCACCAGTTTGCACTGAGGACTGGGCAGCTCACCACTGGCATGATATAGCAAAGCTCTTTGCTAAGATCTCAGAGCTGTTGCTTTTCGTTGTAGTGTCCCCAGTTCCATTGATTTTTCTGCAAAGAAAGGGCTCATACTAGCTTGTCTTGCATGAATTTGGCTTAAACTACACCAAAGGTAACACAATAGAGATGATAAATTCAAAGAAAGCAGCTCTCAGGCCATCCCTGAAGCCAAATTGTACCAAGGCACCAGAGGAATGGTAGAGCCAATTCTAACAGAAAGCATTAAATATTACTCATGCAGCTGGATGAATTGAAGGCTGAAAGTAGAAATTATATCTGCCTATAAACATGCATGAATGGAACAACTTACCATAAACAATAATATTTGGATTTAAAAAAAGAAAAAAAAAAGACGATTAAAATAGGCAAAGAATTTAGGCTGATCACTTTCTGAACATCAGGAGAGTTAGAAGATAGCCGCTCAAGAACCATAGTTGGAGTGAAAAAAATTAACTTTTATCTGAAGATCTTGGAAAAAAGGACCTGGCTTTGATCCCCAAACCAGACCTTACTATAGCCTTACTGCAGAGAAAAAATACTAAAATGTGGAGTGGGGTGTTTATGGTGAATGCATACCATGTTAGCACTTAATTATTCCTTGCAATATCATCTTGTACAATGGATCTAAATGCACAAACCACTTGTCATACATGCTACTTGATTTTCATACCCTGTAGAGTTTGTAACTGAAGCTCCTCAGTCTCCCCTTTCTTGGCAGATTTCCTGGAGTTCACGAGTATTCTTCAGAGGTTCCTCCATCCAGCTTCAAGACAGTCCCTGAATAGTAACAAAAGGTGTGGAGAGATTGCATGTGTTTACTGAACATGCAATGCAGAGGTACAATAGCAGTAACTAATCAAAAGACCCAGAAATAAATGATTCAGTAAGTTCCCTAAGAGATTGTTGAAGTGGAGTGGATCCTGCTTTGGGTCAGAGGGGAAGAGCGTCTAATCTACAGAGATTTCTTCCCAGCTCAGTTACTCTGCTGCAGCCTTATGAGCACTGAAATGTCTTTCAGTAAGCCATGATCTTACTCAAGTTGCATCAATCCTGCCATGTTTGGGGACTAGCAGAATATCAAGACTGAGAAAAACATTGTGCCAAAAAAAAAATAATTATAATTTACTAAATAGGAAATTATCTTTCCTCTTGAAAACCACAGTGCTGAAAAAGAGAAACATTTCCTTTCCTACTAGCTTTGTGATTATGATGAATAGAGGTAGTAAAATCTTAACATGCAGAAAAAAATCTTTCTAAAAAAGAAAGGGGAAAATTGCTGTAACCCAAAGTAATTCAAGAAATACAAGCATTTCCTTCAATTTTTCTTCTCAGCAGGGAAGATTGTTCCTAGGGAGGCTAATGAAGCTCAGCTGAGCTTTGGAGAAGGTCTATAGCAAACTGTCCCTATATTGCACATTTCTCAAACTTTTATACTACTAGATAGAAGGCTAATTCTACCATGTAGACATCCAACCTGAAGAGACAAGCGTGAAAAATAACCATTTTTAAGTGACTCTCTCCTCTCTGGTTCCTCAAATATGGATCGCACCTGTGCCAAGAAAGAATAAAATTCACCTTTTTTAATTTAAAAAAGACACCTGCTGAGGGACAGTAGGGAATAAGGTCTATTTTTATTAGTGTTTTTTCTATTTTATACAAGAAAAGCATTTAATAATGGAGAGAAGCAAGTGATATTTCTCCTACCTCCCCAATTTTTCTTTGGCTCTATGTACTTCGTAGTTCAGCCAGGGAATAAATTTCCCCCACTGCAAGCAAGATCCTGTAGGACTGATCCCTGTGTTATTCCATGCTTTGTATTGCTGATTATTATATTTTATAAGCTACCTATATGCTACCTTATCTCAAATTGAAGTTTCATACCTACATATGCTATTTCTGTTCTCATCTCCATAAGAATTGCACCCACAGATGGATAATATACATGGTAAAGTTTTCTCACAACAATAATATTTCTATCTCTTCTTATGAGACATTCACTTCACTTCTGGTCTTAGCCTACCTTTATGACTATTTGTGTGAGAGAGTCACACAGAACTCATGTCACCGAATATCTAAGCTCCTCAATCTCCTCCTTCATCTCCCATTAACACTTTATCATGTTAGTTTGCTCCCAGAGTCTCTTTTAAAGAAAACCAGTTAATTTGCCTGGAGACAAAAATGATGTGCACTCTAGGATAGGTTTGGGTTTTGGTGTAGGGTTCCCTCCGACAATGCCCCATGGGTAAGAAACAAATAAACAGTAAGAGTTTCTCAGGACTAAAAAGGTGTCACCCGAAGCACATGACGTGCCCTGTAGCAGGAGCATTGCCAGTCCATGCCAGACTGCGCTAGCTCTGAGCATTGTGGACACCAGCCACCACACCTTTTGCCTTTAGGGTAATAACCATTTCCTAAAGAAGAACACTTACCTTTGCCAAAATAGACAAACTGACCATATGACTGTTGTATACCCACAATTCATAGAAGGTACAAAAAAAGAAACACTTGAAATGACAAACTATCTACATTTCTTTTTCTTTTCTTTTAACTAAAATATTTATCTTTTACAGTAACTCGGATAAACATTATTTTTTTTCCTACATCTGTATGAGTGTCATTGTCCTTACATACACAACTTGCACAACTACCCCATTCTTATGAAACAAGCTGACGTGTTATTTAACTTCCTGACTTCCTTGGCTTTCTCCTTCCTGTTCACAACTCCTGGAGACTTTCTGAACCAGGAGCTATCATGACAGGCATGGGGAAGAGCAGTGGGTCCACACACAGCAAAGGGCTATGACAGAAGGATGAGCAGGGCTCTACTAAGAAGGCAACAGCTGACCAGCTCCAGAGTATTTGCTGCTGGACTGTAGACGATCAGTGTAGGACAGCTGCCAAGTGGTGGCTTCACAGAGACAACTGTCTTCTTTATACTGTGGGATGGAGTAACAGAAAGTCATCCCATAAGCCAGGGTGCATTTTGAGGCACTGTAGTAGATTTTTGATACAAAGATGTGTATCTCAAGCAACTCTTTTTCCTTTCTTGTTTGGTGTTTATTTTGCTTTGTTTTCCCTGTGTTGAATTTGTCTCTATACGGAACCGAACCTGTAAGATACCCATTCACCAGGTCCAGATGTTCTATTTTGACAGGAGTTTAACACAAACTGTTGGGTTTTTTTTCCCAAATAAAGTGGCATTCTCTCTTTCTCTCTGTCTCTCTTCCCACCAAGGGAGCATTCTCAATACCTAATTTAGATAAGACACTCAGCTTTTACAGAGTAAAGTCTTGGGAGATGAATCCTGTACTAATGCAGCAGCTCCACGTTTGTTGGGCTGCACACAGATGGTCATACAAGTGCCAAATGCATTGTTGAAGGCTACATTGTGCAGTCAGTTTACTGTCAACACTTTAGACGTTACATTTGGCACTGACAGGCTCTTGTGGGACTAAGCTTTTATGGCCTAAATATTTTTGAGTTTATTTGAGGAACTCTGTGATTTCCTTGTTCTTCTCTATATCTTCAAGATAGGGGTTACTCAGTTAGAGGGAAAGAGGCAGTCATTAGAAATGACACAAAATAAACTCTCAGCATTGGGGAAAAAATTATTCACAGGAGGAGTTAAGGTCTGGAACAGCTTGCCCAGAGAGGGAATAGAATCTCCTTGGGGATTTTCAAAGTCTGGTGGGATAAGACCCTTAGAAATGTGATCTTTGAAGTTAGCGTGCCTTTGAGAAGGAAGTTGGATTTGTGGCCTCCAGAGGTCCCTTCCAACCTAAATTTTTCTATTATTCTATGATGGGGCTTCTTCATGCTATTTAACTGCTGCAAACATGTTTTGGGGAAGAGTTTCCTTTCTTGTCCTCTCAGAGCAGGACTAATCTTCCAGGGATGCTGCAATGACCATTTCTTCTCAAAGCCTTTTAATGACCTCAGGGATTTGTAAAGGTGTTGTGGTTTGAAGAAGGATTTAGGTGAAGTTTTACTTCTAAGAGAAGATATTCAAAAGCACTCAGTATTGGCCTAAGTAGTTCCACTGACATCATTGGGTACTTCACCGTGGATGTGAATGGCAGCAGTGTTAGGTCAAAACCAGGTGCTTTAGAAAATCCCGTCAATAATCTTTTGGGAAAGTCCATGGTTTAGAAAACCCATAATTAGAAACTTAATGAATCAAAGTATCATAATGAACATTGTGGGTTTCCTAACTAGGCATGCCTCAAACTTCCGACAGCCACCAAAGAAATCAAAATAATAAATAATTCTCCAAAGTTCCTTTTCCAAAAACCATGGCAACAAGAAGATGAAAGAGGTACAAAAATTCACTGCAATATTAGATCTTCAAAGAAAAGAAAAAAAAGCCTGCAAAAAGAATTCAATACTACTAATAAAAATACAGACTAATTTGAATAATTTTTCAAAATGACAGCTGTTTTACTAATGAATCACTAAAATATTTTTCATTCAGTCAAACAATATTTTAGAAATTGTGGTACATAGAAAGGATATCCCTTGCTGTGCAGAGAAACATAATATGTGCTCCATGGAGTAGGAAACTTTAATGATATATGCAGCTTTGTTATTAAAAGTGAGTTATATATTTTGCTGTACAGTGGAAAATTGTGACCCAGTATAACATATCTTCACATTGTTTATAACTTGAGGAAAATCAACATTCTGGGTTCTCAGTTCGCACAGTAGGAATTACATTTATTTTGGCCAAATGTAATTTATATAACTGCAAGGAACAATAAAACATGAACTTTATAGTGTTTTCTTACCTAAAAATAATATAGAGCTTGTAAAAGTGAAGAGATTATTATTGTAAAGAAAAAGACAGTAACTTAAAAGCTGAAGCTCATTTTACAGCTATGTAAAACTTATCCCAGCTCAAGTATTAAGGCACCTGCGTCCTCATTTTCATTTTAGCACAGTAATCTCTGATAGTAAACTTTTTGTTTTCTCAGTAGCAGCAATCACTGCTGCAGGAAAAAAAACCTTGGTTTATACACCATGTGCCTTTTCTTACCTATCAGTAAGTTGGACTTGCTGAAGCTCTAAAGATCTCTGCAAAGATTTGTGCCCTCCTGCAATATGGGTATGGGTAAAAAATGGATCATCCACAAGGCTCCTATCCTATCCTATCCTATCCTATCCTATCCTATCCTATCCTATCCTATCCTATCCTATCCTTTCCTATCCTATCCTATCCTATCCTATCCTTTCTTAATGGTTTCATCAATACTAATACATTAAACAGCATGCAAGCACAAGTGCAGTCAGTGGAGCTGACTTGCCCAAGCAAACTAACGCTCTCCTGAATGAAGTCTTGGAGAGTTTACAGTCCCCTTAGTACCAGGGATTTTTCCCAACAAACAGTAGGATGCAGTCATCTTGTTGTGGAGACTAAAATAATTTAAGAGTTTTCGGCAGACTTTACCAGCTGGTCCCTGGGACAGTGATTGAGCTTTGACACTGTTTAGTTTATTAATATAATGTAACGGTTAGAATAAAACATATTGGGTTTATCAGAATGCACTCCAGTGACACAGACAGTAAGAGCAATAAAAGCTGTCAGAAGTGATTCATTCTTTTTCTTATCCTTTCTGTGATGGGAGAATATACACAGGGACAAGTAGTACTTTGGTTTTACAGGCATGGAAAATAAGCTCCAGAGATAAGGAAGTGAATCTTCTAAAATCTCACGAAGGGTTGTGACAGAGCTGGGAACAATTGAATTAGTCTCTTGTTTTCCAGTCCTTTGCTTTTTTCACAAGTTCATTTAAATTCTTTTCTTACTGAAAGGGGATACTGCTCTATAATTAAAGAGAATGCTCTATTGAAAACATGAAAATAGAACAATAAAAAAAAAAAAAAGAGACAATGCCACAAATGACAGCATAAACTGTAATCTTGCAAAACCATATGTACCACAACTAAATCATGCATATTCTTTCAATGAGTTTTCCAAATAATCTTCATGAAGCTGTATAATACCATTTGTAAGGCTGGAGATGGTTGAGTTGCACCTCGCCGAAGAGACTGTAAATGGGAGATGAGTGGTCCACAGAATTCCCATTTCTTGCTAGGTTCATCACTTCTGTTCCAGCACATCCTGTACGCATCAGATCTTTTGCTCATATGCGTCCGATCCATGCATATGCATAGACACCTGTTCAGAGTGGATTTTTTCATTTGTAATGGGATGAAGCTAGTGGTTCAAAGCCTGTGCTCTTACTTGCCATTCTACAGCAAAGATACATCAATCATTAAAAATCAAACAAATCTGATGTGGAACATTCTGCTTTAGAAGAACCATGCTTAGCAGAATGGTTGATAAAATTTGTTTTCTTAGTTTTGGAAACTGCATTCCTGATACTCATAGACATGGATATTCTACACACTCATCTTTAGGCACTTACAGGAGAGACCTAAATTAGGTATCAGTAGAAAGAGACGGGTATCAGCAAAGGGTGAATCGGATCACCTAAAACTGAACAGTCTTCTAGGCAAATCCATCCCTTTCCATTGGACACAAAATAAGCCTTGGTTCTTATTTAAATGACCCAACTGCATACCTGAAGAGGGATGAATCTACTATGTACACCTTATTTAAAACTACCAAAATAAGCTCTCAGTTTCTTTCAAAGTAGTAATAGCAAGAGAAAGTGAAGAGTTTGAAAGGTCATTGCTGATTTTCACAAAAATAAAAAATAATTTCCAATAATTTCCTCTTTTAAAAATTTAAATTTGCTTAGGAAACAAATTAAGCCTTAGAAAAACCACAATTTTTCACAGAAAAATGGAGAAACTTTTCTAACAGAAAGCTCCTCGTACTGCAAAGTTGAGCGACTGTGTGATATCTGTTTTTCTACCTTGTATTTCCTATTACTGATCACGCACAGTAATTTTATCACATCTAAAGGAGATCACTATTCCAAAAGCATGGATTGTCTGTAATGGACCTAGTGGATCACCAAGCACTCTTTTGGATAAAACATTTTTTAAAATAGATTTCCCTTTTTGTTGTTGTTCTGTCATTTTTGTGGTTAATTTTTGTTAATTGTCACGAATGACTGGAAAACCCATCACAAATTACTAAACTGAAAAGCAGCAATAAAGTGGATAAATGCAATAAAAATGAGGTAATGGATCACAAAATGTACTTTGCGTATTTATTTGGACAACTGCAGTTTAGCTTAATTTTTTAATGATGCTCTATTGTATCCAGTAAATAGTTCTAAGATCTGTTTTGTGAGCAATAATAAAACTTTGGTAGCACCAGTTCTCAGGGCATTCCTTCCTAAGGGAGGAGACAGATGGAGCACATTTTTTGTCATGACTGTTCTGTTTTATTTTGTGTAGTGGAACAAACACAGCTCTGAAGGAAAATACAAAAATGATGGGATGATTTTCATTTACACTAAGGTCCACTTATATTATTCCAGCAGTGCAAAGGGGCCTTATAAACTAAACATATAGAGGCCTTAATGTAACTGAGAGTCAGACCCAGTGCAATTATTGTGAGGTGCCTATGAATGAAACCAAAATGCTGGGAAAACTGCAAGTGTAAAACAGAGATAAAATGGAACTGCTTTTGGAGCTGTAGTGAACAGAGGCAACCAGCAGGTACACGGCATGTAAAATGACAGGGATGGGTAAAGCAAATTCCCGTCAACACTGGGAAGAAGTCCTGTTTGAGGTCAGTTCCTACTGTCTTTAATTCCTGAGGCAAAGCAGACTGCTGTTAAGGAGTTCAGGGCTGGCTCCCTTTTGAAGAGCACCATGAAATCTTTAATGTTCACACTGTGCAGCTCTGGCCCCAGGAGAAAAAAGTCTGAAAAAGGGGCCAGAAAACTCAGCAGCTTCTTTGAGGTCATCCTGTTCAAGGTGTGAGGTTTCCTGCCAGTGCTGTGGACAGGCAATGAGCCTCCACATCCATCAGAGATATCCCCAGAAGAAGAAAGAATTTAATGGATCTGAGAATATCCATAGGGGAGCTCTGTCTTTTAATCTAATCTGTTTTTCTTTTAGTATTTTCCTGTTTTTTCCTGACAACTGGGGTATTACGGAAAGTGCAGTAAACATGTAGGAATGCGAAGTTGTGCTTCCCATACGAATGTAATAAAAACATTGAAATTTCTTACTAAAATTTTGTCATATCCTTCGAATGCTGTATGTGAAATACACAGCCCTGGAAAAATGTGATTAAAATATACTTACTGTTAGGTTCTGGTAAGATAACACACAACTAATGTTCATCCCAATGTGGTGTGCATAATTTTATTACTTAGGCTACTATGTTCTGCTTAATATTTATACGCCGTTACATATAGCTGTATATGCACACAAATTTACACACAAATATATGCATATATATGCATGAATTAAAAGCATGCACTTTGGAATTATGGAGAACTCTGCCATGAGATCAGTCCCCTGCTTAATTCCCCAAACACATGTACATCCATGCAACCTTATGAACAGAAGTTATCTTGTGGACTTATTCTATACAAAGCCATGCTTAAATGCAATCACAGCAAAGAATGGAGAGAGCCTGAGAAGAATGCAAAACTATTTTCTTTTAGTTTATCACATTCATGATATAATGGGATGATATTTAGCAAGATTTTGAGTTTTATGATAAAAACTAAGAGTTAAAATAACTTTTTTTTTTTTTTTTTAAAAGAAAAGAACCGTAGTCAAAGTAATGGTATTTTGGAAAGAAACATTTGCTGTTAATGGGGAATGTTAACTCTCTGTTCAACAAGAGATGTAAACTTTATGGTAACTTGTGTCCTTCCTCTGGGAACATAGAAGGTAGAAGGTTTTTCTTCTTTTTGATTCATGATATTTGCACTGAACTATGCTTACTCCTACAAATGAGAGAAGCAAAGATTTGCAGTCCCAGCAGCATACCCCCAAAACAGGTCGGGAAGCATGACGAGGTGAATGATTTCCAGTGATATACCAAAACCACTTACAGGTTATGGCAGGTTTTCTAAATTAAGACATTATTGAGAGAGAAAATGATACTCCGAAGCCCACTTACCCTCCTGGACCGAATTTGGTAGACCACGGCTACATCTTGTTTAATGCTCTGGGCTGAGAATCGTTTTATCACAACATCTCTTAAAAATTTAGCTGCAACTGGCATGAAATTACCCTGCTCACTTTTAAACTGCATGGAACACCTAGACAGAAGGCCAGGAACATGACTGCTGTCCCTTAAATTATTTCCTCTTGCTCAAATACTCAAACCTCTGGCACACATCAAGAAGAAAATGCAGCCCTCAAAAAGTGAAACCAAATGAAAAATATGCTTCTGCACTAAGATAATTCAGGAAACACAGGGAAATATATATCTGATGGAACACGCACATGCCATAGAAATGTATTACCATACCTTCTTTTCTTTACTGGATGGGATAGCCACATCAACTGGGTCACACATTATGAAAACATGCTATGATGAAAACCGGGCTCACAAGGGTAGCATAAAACAATTAGTCATGTTTAAGAAAAGAGCAACACCAAAATTTCAAGGAATTTATATGAAAATAAACATGGTCTGAAGGAGAGTAGGATTAGACATTTATGAGAATGGATGATGAAAGCTATTGCATCATCTTGGTTTAGTCTCTTTTTTTATCTTTACTGCCATATTTTTGCAACATGCTTGAAGTAGTAAATTGCTCTTGTAAATACCCCTTTTGATTTCATGTTGGTGCAGTAAACTCCCACACAAAATTTTTGCATTTTAAAAAAGAAGTAGTCATGTCCTGATTGATATAAAGCTGTGATAATCTAACCTACTTCTCATGTATCCTGTTTTCTAACCATGCCACTGACACAGGGGTCAAGCGTGGGAGCTTACTGACAGTAACAAGACAGCAAGAACCTAACAGTTGTCCCAAAGGCAATAACACATTTGAGCAGTTTGAAACAGCCAATGAACCAAGGAGAAAGTGGAGGGCATGAATCAACTGCACACATACACGCGAGCCTGGAGGATTTCATGGCAACAAATATCCACTGGAAAACTGAATTTGAAAAATTAGATTCATTTTGAGTGAGGAAGAATAACTGCTGGCAGGAAGAATGGGGCAGAGAAAAGACAAGTATCTAAGACTGCAATTAAATCCTGTGGGACTGGCAGTGAAGGAACACTTCCACCCTTAACAAAACACCCCAGGCAAAATATGTGCTTCTTCACTGGGAAAGAGGAATACTTTGAGCTGCAGAGCTTGGGACACCCTCCCATTCCCTCCAGGTCCCCACGTTTCAGTGCACCAGAGGGAGAGCTGTGCTGGTGGGGGTCTTCCTGCCTACAGCTTGTGAGGCTCCATGAGTAAGTCTGTAGTGCTTTTTGGTGAGGATTTTAGCCCTTTCTCAGGACCAGACTTACACACTAAAAAGATGTTAACTTTCAAGCCTGGAGTATGAACACCAGCTGTATCAGGACACAAGCTTCAGCTGGGTATTCAAGCACCTTCAGTACCCACCGATGTCTCCCCAACATGTTATTTCCTTTTTATTCCCTTTTCCTTAAACCCACTGTTGTTTGGATTTAGGATGCAAGTAAATATCATGGACAGTAAAAACCTCCTAGTGATGCTGTTAAAAGGTAATAGTTTGGGAGAGACTCATATAGCCTAACTATTGTAAACTAGGAAGCCAATACCTCTAAACTAACCAAAAATAAACCCCAAGGGGACCTCTGCAGAAGCCTAACCATCTCAGTTGTCTATATGAAGTCTGAACTGGACGCCTGAAGTCAGGCAATGTGAATAACCTTCTCCTCTGTACCTCACTCCCTCCTCCCTATCATTCTTTCTCAGATACCTCTATCTGTTCTTTTAGTTCAGGGAAGATTCTCAAACTGGTGGGTTTCTGTTGTTTGTTGTTTTTTTTTTTGTTCTTGGGTTTTTTGTTGGTTTTTTTTTTCAGTTTAGTTCTCTCTTTTAGTACTCCTTTGAATAAGGAGTTCATCTTCCCCTTCAAGATGAACACTGTCTCCTCTCTGAAAGAAAGGGGAGGGGGTCTAGTTCATAAGTGATCAGCATGCAGCGCTCTCCTGCAAAACGTGATGTTTTGTTTAAGTATCACTGTTGGACCTCGCACAGCTTGCAAATATTTCCTGCTGTCTCTGCAGCTCAGATTTCATTGTTGTCTTCAGGATTGCTCTTCACGCTGAACCTAATGGAAGCATTTAGACTAGTAGGGGAAAGCAAGCATATACACTAAAAATCAGCAGATACACAGCAATAGATCATCTTCCTTTGACTTCTCAGGTAGCAAAACCAGGTCAAATTTCATCTGTATTCAGCATGTGAAGTACCTATCTTGAGATGCATATATAAGACTCCCATTGCACCCTGGGATAGATATGGTTGACTTGATTATCTGTGGCAGGTTTTTTGGGATTTTTTTCTCCAACCTGTAGATTAATCTTGCTATACAGGCAAAACCTGAAACTGGATTATTGGCATCTGCAAACCCTGTGTTGTGTGAACCTTGACCTCCTTATCCCACAAATGCCTCTATTTAGGATGCGGTTTGGTCAAACATGAGTGTTCTAATACATATATATATGTGTGCATGTATTTGTTAGTTTATATTCACAAAGCTTAGACAAGTCTCAAGTAAAACAGGAATTCCGTGAGTATCTCCACATGGTGGTACCAAAACCACAGGAGGAGCAAGGTTAAGAGACATCTAAGTGGCTTCACATGAATCAAGAGAGCAAAAGCAATTGCTAACTGTTTTGGCTTTCCCAGACCTAACTGGCCAGAGTAAATGTCAAAAGTTAGGTGACGTGCATAGGAAATGATTGCTAGATGCTCTGGTGACCTGAAAATAGAAGTTGTTAAAGTATTATGGCATTTTTATGGATCATTTAGTAAAGTTGAATTTTAAATAAACATTATTTGTATTACAAATAAAAATTTCAATCAAAACAAGAGACAAAGCATTTGAAGATGTGAATATACACAGAACTTGCTCTAGAGAATTTATGAGAACAGATAAACAATGAGAAAATGGAAGAAAACACAGCATAGATAAATGTCTTGCTGGACTTTTCAGGGGAAACCCTTCACAGGGGGAAACTATTTGCAGAGCTGGGAACTGACCCCACAACCCCTGAGTTTTAGCTTAGTGCCTTCACTGCAGTGTTGTGTACGCAGAGGTAAAGGCCATGTACAGCTATGGCTCTTGGCAGTTAAAATATGTGCAAAATCCTGGCCCAACTAAAGTCAAGAAGGATTTTACTGCAGACAACCACGAGGTCAGAGTCCCTCAGACCCAGAGGAGCCTGAGGTGTCAAGAGTGTGTCCAAGTTTGCTGTTGGTGGCCACCACTGCTTGCTGACAGGTTGTTCACATGCTCTTAAAGGCTACCAGTGCCTTGGGGTGTCATCCTTTGTCAAAGGCCCAACAGCCTAGTTCCTTCAATTCTCCTGGCCTTCAGTGAGGACAGAGAAAAAAAAAAAAAAGCAGGAAAAAAAAAGAGCCAACTCACATGTTTTCTTTTCTTTACCCTTACTACAATATGTGAGGGAATTGGAGGTTTTATAGGAAGCACATTTCAGTCACAGAGAACGAGTGTTTCAGGCTGTTCAAGGAAACAGAAATGTCCATGACTCTTGTTCTTCTCAGCTACTACATAAAACTGCACTTCTTGAACATGAACAGCAATCTCAGCATTCAACTAGGCTGTGAGAGATGCCGTTTCTGCTTTCTTTAGTCTTTTTGGACATCTGAACTCATGGCTCTTGTCGTCCACCAGAGTACCCATAATAGGGAGGCTAAAAAGGATGGAAATAGATCTGTGGGTCAAGGTCATTTTCTCATCTTTTCTTTCTCAATTTCTTCTCCACACAAATTGTCATTAGGCTGAAAAAAGATTACAGGTTGATGTACAATCATGTTCTTTAATGGTTTGAGGACCCACTTAATTTCTTGCATTCATGCCAAGGATTTGTCTATATTTTATCTAGTTGTTTAATGCCAGGACTCCCCTTGCCATTCTGAGATCCCTAATCACTAAATTCAGAGTCATGCTTACATGTTGTCATCCTCACTGAACCCTGAGTTATCTCAGAGTATCAGAAATACTTTAAATCAGGAAGGGTTGAGAATAATGGTTGAGGAACTTCTGGAATCCCTCAAACATGCCATTTCTCAAAAGAAAAAGCCTGGTAAGGAGCCTTAAAAGTTGTTTAGAGAAAGCAGCTCATGTCAACACAGAGCTCATGATTCACTTTTTGAGTTTATTCAGAAGTACTAAGCTTTTATCTGATGAAGTCAATGGCTCACAGTATGTGCAAAGCATGCCGCTAGCCTTCAAAGCTGTGGTCAGTTGGCAAGTTAATCTGATCACTGCAGGATAGCCTCATTCTCGCATCAAAGGAGGAATTTTATTTTTTTTTAGAACTTTCCCAACTCTTCTACAGGAATCTGTCTTGCCTAAACATAGGCAGGACTTGCCCCTTAAATAAATATATATATTAATGCCAAATTTGAAGGAAGTTACTGATAACAAATTGAAATAGCTGACCCATATTTTCAGGCTTGCATGATCATTTGGCTAAAAAGAACACATGACAGTCTGAACTTGAGTATTCAGTCTGGTCAAGACTTTTATATACACAGTGGTAAACATGTGCTTCTGTTCTGTTTCAGTCATATGTTCTCCGGTTTTCAGATGTTCACTATAAAATATATGCTTCTTTTGTTTCCTGAGTTTGAAAATCTGAATTATTCTTTTTAATTGCACTGTAGTGTGACTTTTAGAAGCTTACTATCAGGCTACTCATTAATGGACTACTTTAAAAATATGCAAGCCATACTAACTACTGTTGGTACCAAGATACTGCCTGCAAGAACAGGTCATACATTAATACTATGGCAGATATGGCTGAATAAAAAGGCCGTCTTATTAGTAGACCCGAATACTTTCTTAGTGGCTAACTTTGGACCCACACAAACAATAAGTACTGGAGTAACATCAGGAGAAAACAATGTTTTGGTTCTACTACTGGTCATTAGTGAAAATTGAGCCAGACATGAAAGAAGCAGTTCTGGTGTTACAAAAACTGTGTTAGGAGTTGTTAAGATCTAGCTCTGATTTATCTGAACTTAGCAGTCATTGACTTAATTTTGAAAAACTTTGTCTGAAAATAGTAGAAGTATAAAGATGAGTACACCTACATGCACAAAACCTCCTCCTATGTTTACAGTTTCTTATGCTTACCATGCATAGAGATGGCAACTGTATTTAGACAGCCAGCTAATTACTGAAATCTGTTTTGTCCTGTGTTTTACATGGACTGATAGCAAGGTATGTGTCAAAAGTGAAATTCTAGACAAGTGTACAATAGAAAAGAAGAAGCAGTTTTCATATCTTATAAAGATTAAATTAGTAAAATATAGCTATGAATCCAGTGTATCAGGGAGAGAGCAAAAATCAAAAGAAAATGTCAAGGCTTTAACTCTAAATGAAGAAAGACTATCTAGTTGATAGTAAAAGGAAAAAGCTGGAAGTACAGAGATTGAAAGAAAAGTATAGAAACCAAGACCCCAAACAAACTCCCTCAGTTCACAATAACCCCCAACATTTGTTAGAAAACACAACTGATCAGGTTCTAGCTGCTCTGAAAGATTATATCATCCTTTATTTACTAACACCATGTTGAAATAATGGGTCAATGCTTATTTGAGGAAAGCAGTGTCACTTTTTGAATTGCTAGACCTAATTTTGAAGTGCACAAGTTCCCTTATATAGATACTATGTTCATGCCAATCTGATTCAACTCAGTTTAGCTGTGGAGCTCAAAATGGTGTCATTCCATGAAACTGAAGTTTCCTTCTTTATCCCCCAGGAAGACAGCTTCACTAGCAGCAAAAAGTACAAGAATAAAAAAAAATAAAATAATTCAGTCAAGGGAGGTAAAAACTGAACCTATATTTAGTCTTAACGCTTCCCTGGAACTTACAATATTGTAAAATCTGAAAGCTTAACATTTATTGTTACAAATGCCCAAGTGGATCGAATTGGAAACAATCACTGGGTATCGAACTCCAAGTATAGCTTGACTGCCAAATCTAATGACCTTACACCAACTTGCAGCTAAGATCATAAAATTTTATTTTATCCTACATTTTGGCCACAAACAGCCTTCATTAGCAAAGGCATAGAAATAAAAACGTGGCTGTAAAAGTCTTGGAATGAAACATGAAATTTAAGTCTAAAAACAAAGATAAATGTAGTAAATGTTGCTGTAAATGATACCAATTTTCCTGATTACCTAATCCTGTGTAGTACATTATTAATTAATAACCAAACAATTAGAGATGAGAGCTCTGGGAGAAGAAAAGCACAGAGTTAGCAGAGAAATATAAATCTCCTGTCGCATATCAGGCAGAAAGAGGGTAAATATGTGCAGCTGCATGTACTTCAAAGGCAGGTCAGCTGCATACTTATTCAGGGAACAAGAGGCCCACAAAGCGGCATTTCCATAGTTTTACAGGGACACAATCCAGCTCGACATCCTCGCAGTTAGTGATCCCTGGTCCCAGCCAGAGCAGTTATAGACGGAGCAAACCTGCTCCTGGCTCTGGGTTCAATCTGTGCACGAGTGCTCCCTTCCATTTCCTCTCCCATCTGCGAGGAATGGACGGGTAGGTCTGTGACTTCAACATATTCAGTCGTCACTATGCGAGTTTGATACCTGTGTGGCAGCACTTTCCCGTTTGAAATGCTACTTGTTATTGAGATGCTTAGACCAGTGCCCTGCAGGGTCTTGTTATCCCACCCTTCACCTTGGTGTGAGAGGAAGCCTGGGCTCCTTCTTGCTTCCCTACGACAGGACCAGTGGGTAGGATTCAGCTCACCTAACTTTAGACATTGGCAATTCGGATATGTACCTCTGGACCAGTCATCCAGCTCCCTTTGTAGCCAGCAGAGAGAAGTGGCCACAACTGGCAGTCTGGCCTATTTTGAATGCCAGCTTTGGAATGAGGTGAACTGCTCTACAGAAACGCCTGTTTTTTCCTTTCCCTCTCCCCCAAACCCTCTCTTCCTTCAAAAATCCCCACAAACTGAACAAGGAACCAAACACAAGAAAGGAGTATTATGAATAAACTTTTATGTGAAGGTGTTATCCAGCTTTAATAATGCAATATACAGCAATATGAGAGCCCGAAACAAATTGATGAAAACCTTTCATGCATTATGTAAGGAACATTACATCATTTTTAAAAGAAGTAAAGTATTTCCAAGTCAAATATTTTAAAACTTCTCATTTTAAGAAGGTTTTTTGGTAGCAAAAAATGAAAAATATCCCCATTCTCATAACATCCCTTCTTAATGCAATTTCAGTATGTCACATTTCAAAAAAGCAAAAGATGGCAAAACCCCCATTCCAACAATTGTGTCAATTATTTCTTCGGGAAAGGTTTGGAAAGAAAAACAAAAAAGGTTGTAATATATCTTCCAATCACTTTTGCTTATCCCGTTTTGAGAAACCAAATTTATACCTAAACATTGAACCTAGATCAGCTGATTCATAGACATGATCATCCTTGCTGATCTTATCTGCATATACAAGGCTTGATTTTAGGGCAAGTGCTCTTTAACATTTTTATAAAGGATTTGGATACAGTATTTGAATATAAATTAAGTAAATTTGCCCATGATAATAAATTAGGAGGAGCTGTGGACTCCCTTGAGGGTAGAGAGGCCTTAAAGAGAGATCTGGATATTGCTGGGCAATCATCAACAGTACGAAATTTAACAAGAGCAAGTGCCAGATTCTGCACCTGGGATGGGGTAATCCTGGTTATACATACAGACTGGAGAGCAGCCCTGCAGAAAGAGATCTGGGGTTTGGGTTGAGGGCAAGTTGAATGTGACTCAGCAGTGTGCCCCCAGGGCCAACCATATCCTGGGGTGCAGCAGGCACAGCATAGCTGGCCAGTAAAGGAGGTGATTATCCTATTCTACACTGCAGTGGTGCAGCCCCACGTCGAGTTCTGTATGCAGTTTTGGGTGCCTAGGTATAAGGACATCAGACTATGAGAATGTGTCCATGTCCAGAGGAGGGTAACCAAGATGGTTAAAGGTCTCAAGTGTAAGACTTACAAGGAGCAGCTGAGGTCATTTGGCTTGTTCAGCTTGGAGAAGAGTAGGCTGAGGAGTGACATCATGGCAGTCTACACCTTCCTCAAGAGGGACTAAGGGAAGAGGAAGTGCTGATCTCCTCTCTCTGGTGACGAGTAATAGCACAGGATGAAATTGGATGAAGCTGCATCAGGAGAAGCTCAAATCGGACATTAGGAAATTGTTCTTCACTGGGAATGTGATCGGTCACTGGAACAGGGGGAAGTGGTCATGGCACCAAGCCTATCAGAGTTAAAGGAGTGCCTGGATGATGCTGCTTTAATTTGGGGTAGTCCTGTGAGGACCAGGAGTTGGACGTGATGATCCTTTATGAGACTCTTCCAACTTGAGATATTCTATGATTCCACAATACTCCAAACCTTCTTATTGGAGAGTGGAAAGATAATGATTTTATACTATAATTTTTTCCTACTTCAGTCTCAGATAATTTTCTAATATTTTTTTCTCTGTCCACTACATTTTTAACCTCAACTGAGGTAAAAGCAGGTGTCTGCAGAGATAAATCTTCAAAATCTTTTTCTTCAAACCAGCTAGCAATAGCTGGTTTAGAGCATGATGTAGCATAAGTGAAATTAGGGTTGTACAGTTAGGTGTACAGGGTGCTAATTATTATCTGCAACACAAGAATTTTAACCAACTTCATCATTCTTTTACCTCTCCTTCTTGAAAAGAAATGTTACTGTAACAGGCTTTTGGGTTTGTTTATTTTGTGTGCAAAGACAGTAAATAAAATTTCTAATAAATATAGTAATTATTATGACAACAAACCACAGACAATCTCAGACCTGAATCATCTCATGTTAGTCTCATCTCTCTGTGTTTATTACAATCATAGTCTAGGAAAGGTAAAATCTTGAAACAGGAATGTCACATAAGAGATCACAGTTAGTGTGAATGCATCCAAGACATTGTTTCTCTCCCCTCTTAGAGAGAAAGACACACCAGCAAAAAGAGAGAGACCATCATTTACAAAACCAGCAACCAAACTTGAGCACCCAGCAAATATGTCTCTGAATTCATCACCACTGTCTGAATTTAAACCTGCTTAAACTTCAGTCTAAGGATCTTTAGAATTAATTTTTTCAAAAATTTTTTTTCAATTTTTTTTTTATGCTAGATATTTCCAACTGGAAAAAAAATATTTAAAAAGTTACAAACCTTTTTTTTCTAGTTTTTGTGGTTTGAATTGTTTACCATTACTGAAGAACATCAATAAACAATTAGTGAAGTTGAAGGAGGGGAAAGAAAATTCACTCTTGCTAGTTTATTTTTTCCTTTGGTAAAATGTTTTTTTTTTCTTATCCCCATTTTTCCTTTGTTCAGTCGACTAACCTACACAATCATGAATGCATATCAATACCTTTGAAAATGAAGAATTTTCTAAACATAATAACTTAATAAATAAACCTTTTTGCACATTTTGTCAAAACAAAATGAAAGAAACAAAGAAGGTGGGTTGTTGGGTTTTTTTTACTATTTTATATGTTTTTTAATTTCTTTTTAAAATTATTCTTCTGGAAGAAAAGTAGGAAGATAGGGAGCTAGGAAGGTACATATGTAGGCAGGTGGGCAAAAAGAAAGGTAGAAAAGCAGGAAGCCATGAAAAAGGTAAAGTTTGATTTTTTAGGTTAAGGAATTTTGAAATGTCAATATTTCAGCCTTTGTATAACATTTTTCTAGCCCTCTCAATTGCATAAACCTATACAGACTTTTCTTATAGGTTTCTATTTGGGAATCTGACATTTCTGACATAAATGTAGTCTTTCTCACTTGCTATAGAAGCTTCTGCACATACATAAATGTGTATGTATGTGTGTGCATGAAAAACCAACTGTAGAGCACCAGTGGATTTACAGTACTTTTATAATTAAGTCCATGTTCCTGCATGCTAAGAAATCACCCTATTAAATCTTGCCATACAAGCAGTAGGTGGGCTTAGAGTTTAGATTTTCTTCCTTATTTAAAATGTATATATTAATGTTTGAAAATTCCCATTCGGTGTACGTAGTGCATTGAGACCAAAGCCAAGAGCATAAAACCACTGCCAACAAAAACTGAATATGTAAAACAGGTTCAGTTAATTCTACATCAAAGTTTTCTATTGATTCATAAAAGAAATCTATAACAATAGCAGGAAATTGTAACAAATATGTAATGGGGGAGGGGACATCTTGTAAACCTAATCTCATTCCTGTTTAAATTAGTATATATTGTAATAGTCTATGGACACTTGTGTACAATTACAGTCATATGTTTCAGAACGGAGCAGCCTTACTCCCAAAAACAGAAGAAAGGGAAAGCAGTCAGGGCCACCCGCAGGGGAGCAAGAGGGGCAGCTTGCCCCAGCTGCCTCCTTGGGTAGAAGGAGGGGTCCTTATGCAGCATGGGTATTACTGAGATGACAGCAGCTTTTGCCATATATAGGCTAAGTCCAATGATTCCCAAAAGCATTAGATTTATTGTGAAATTGTATTAAGTCTGAGGCCGTTTGGAAAAACTTGGCTGTCCCGTGACTGAGTTTCAAGGTGCAAATGGTCATATTGGAGATTTCCAGGCATGCATCGATCCGTGATGGAAAGACCTACAATACTGTTCCCATTCACGATCCAGTACAGTACAGTAATGCCAGGACCTTTCATTAATAAAAGGTATGTTACACATCTGGAAACCTTGGGCAAGCCAAGCAGTTTTTCAAAAACCACCCATACATGATTTATAGGCTGGACAAAAAAAGGTGACACAAACTATGCTTGAACCGGAATAGACTAGAGTTAGGGGAGCACTTACTGCTTATGGTCAACAGAGAAGAAGATGCAGAAATGAAACCTTGAGGAAGTGTTGACCAGCCCCTGGTTCACATTGGTTCTGGGTGATACTAGCTCAATCTTTCATGATGCCAATGCCAAAGAAGCTATTACTACACTTCACAGTGTGAGCATCACTACTACATCTTTTGGACAGGGGATTTGGGGTGAGAAGAACCCTTGAAATACACTCTTCTCTTCCATTTCCACTTGTGGGATGGGAACCTCATATTGACACTCTCCTTCTTCTCTCATCTTGCAGATCTGCAGGTTAGGTCTACACTAATAAAATAAATGGAGCCAGGGATCATTCCCAGGCACTGGCACATAATGATCTGTACTGTTAAATTGGGAAGTGTCCTTTACATGTTTCAGGCACTTGCTAACAAGTGTTCTCCCAAACAAAGCCCAAACATGGTTCAGAAGTTAGCGTGATCCAGGGACCATTCCCAGTAGGGAATGAGCACATGAGCACTGCTGGCTCATGTTCAACTTGCTGTCCACCAGGTCCCCCAGGTCCTTTTCTGCAAAGCTGCTTTCTAGCCAATTGGCCTCCAGCCTACACTGTTGCATGGGGTTAATTCATTCCAGATGCAGGATTTTTCATTTGCCTTTTTTGAACTTCTTGAGGGTCTAGTCAGAGCATTCTCCAATCTGTTGAGGTCCTTCTGGCTAGCAGTTCCACCCACCAGTGTATCGGTTGCTCCTCCCAAGTTGATATAGACTACAAATTACCTGAAGGTGTACTCCATCCTAGTGTTCATCTCAATAACAACAGCATTAAACATTTATGGGCCCAAAATTGATCCCTGTTGGACACCACTAGCAACCACCATCAGCTGGACTTCATTCCACTGAATCATCCTTATGCGTGGTTATTCAACCAACCTTTCACCTACATGACCATTTATACAGTCCATATTTCAACAATTTGGTTATTAAAATGCTCTGGATGTCTGTCAAAACCCTTCCTGGATTAAAACTAAACAACATCCACTTTTCTGTCCTTAACCACCAAGACACTGAAGACAATCAGGGTTGTCAGTCATAATTTCACCCTTTATAATTGCTCTTCTTTGGTGTTGTTGAAACCCAAGTGTCATCAGATAGCATGGTCCCAGCTCTAGAGAGATGAACAGAAGTGAAGAAGGGAAGTGACAGAGCCACAACATGTCCAGGCAAAAAAGAAGAGGGGACTGAGCCAGGAAGCGTGCAAGAGCGTAAAAACATAGTATCAACAGAAGAATGAGTGATCTGACAACGAGTAGAATCGTAGACTCATTTAAGTTGGAAAAGGCCGTTAAAACCATTGAGTCCAATTGTAAACCTAACACTATCAAGTTCACTACTACACCATGTCTCTAAACGCCACCCCTACATGTCTTTTCAATACCTCCAGAGATGGTGACTTGACCACTTCCCTGGGCAGCCTATTCCAATGTTTAATGAATGTTTCAGTGAAGAAATTTTTCCTAATACCTAATCTAAACCTTCCCTGGTGCAACTTGAGACCATTTCCTCTCATTTTATCACTTGTTACGTGGGAAAAGAGATCAACGCCCACCTCATTGCAACCTCCTTTCAGGTAGTTGTAGAGCTCAACAAGGTCTCCCCTCAGCCTCCTTTTCTCCAGGCTAAACAACCCCGGTTCCTTTAGCCGCACCTCATAAGACTTGTTCTCCAGATGCAAGTAGCTGCATTATCATTTGGAACAATGTAAAATTAGAACCATAGCACTGCAGCAGTGTGACTACATAGCCCATAGTTTAGAAACACAGAACATCATGGTCTCTCTGACAATCATTGCAAACTGTAGCTGAGGCAGCAATCCTGGTCACTGACTCAGACCCTAGTAGTCATAGCTCCAGATCTTGCATAGAGAATCCTATGAATACAAGAAATGCCAGTAACTAAATTCCACTGGCTTTTGATGGAAACAAGAGACTATGTGTATATCATTTCATGCAGTACTAGGGCATGAGGGTCCTTGAGATGGGCAAGGAGACACAAGTAAAAGGGAACTGTTGAGATAAGAAATGCTTTATAATGGAACTTAAGTGTTATACTAAGTATGGAAATGTCATATACACAAGCATGACTTGGAAGAACAAATCTGATATATAAGTGTAATTTAGGCACACAGAAGTGTAAGTCTTGCTGTTTTTCACTGGATACATCAGTTAATAGAATAGCTTGTTATATTTGTGGGGCCAGGGAGATAAATCTTTGTCTAAACTGCAGAATTTCCTTTTTCCAAACAGGTGCAAAAAAGGAAAAAGTAAAAGAAGAGAAGATTTTTAAGGAATTCAGAAAACAAACATTCATTCTGCACCTTCGTGAAATCAATTGAGAGAAGAAAAATAATCTAATAGCATGCTAAAAAGGGGCTTATCTTTCCAAAAAGAAGCTGCTTTTTGTAACATGACCTTTGAGTGACCCATAATATCCCAGTCTGTGGTCTCTATAATAAAATAAAAAGATAGGGAATTCTACATAAAGCTGTGACATATCCCTGCTGGCTCAGAGACACTACATTTTGCTGATTATGTTGATGCTTCCTTCATATTGCTGTACTTGGCGCAGGATCACAATGAGAGGCTGAAGCACTATTTTTTGCTGGCATAGAGCCACAGCAATAGTAAGGAATAGGACAGAGAAGTGCTCTGAGGTATCTGTATTATTTTCAAAGAAGAAAAGAATAGAACAATGCCTAAATGTTACAAATTCCCCACTTACAGCCCAAGAGAATTAATCTCATGAAGATTGCAAGGTCATTAGGACAAGTATTCTGCATTGAGCACCAGCATCACCAGCAAAATGAGCACGTAGTGGACAACTGTCTTCCCTCAACACTACTAGAGCAATATGTCCTAGCCACTGTGAGCCTCTGCCTGTAGGGTGAAGGGATTTTGTCCCCCACCTTTGCACGCAGCACTGTATGTTTCAAGCACTGTCTGTTGCAAGCAAGGTTCTGGAGCATGGTCCTAAAACACTGCTCCTTCTTGTGAGAGCTTGTGCAATGTTCTCGTTTGCTTCATGCTACGCTGCACTGCTGGGACTGCAGATGTGCTGTAGCTGACAGATTTGGAGTTAGATCCTTCTCATCAGAGGTTTTGCTCTACGTCAGTCTCAAAACTGTGAGGCCTGAGGTGAGGTAGCTCAAAGCGAACTTTCGCAGTCTCCAGAGATTGAGGGCTGCTGTTCCACTGCTGGGATTTCCTATGAAGTTGTTCCACTGGACTGAAACATGGCGTTTTGTTTGTTTCGATCTTTTTTTTTGTAGAGCAGAGCTAAAGTTTCCCCAAAGAACAAGTGTATTCCCTACATCCTCTCAGAGCAACTACAAGTATGTTACTTGGGGAAAGGAGAATATATTTAGGTTCCCTGTGGCACTCAGAGGATCACCAAAAGGTCCCTTGCAGTCTGTTGTCCTTATGAATTAGGGTATACTATTCTATCACTTTTTCTGCAGTGGAAAAAAAGTTTCTGCCAGCTAAAATCCATCAATAAAAATAGTTGTTTATATTATTACACCACCCACTATGTTTTCCTAGCTGTAGCCCAATTAAAATTAGTTTAAAAGATTTTGCACTAGGGCCTTTGTGAAAGCTGAAGGGTGCCAATACTGGATAGTATATTCAGTACAATGAATCTGACATATTGAATGTATGTTACTCAGTAACTTGTTCAATCAAAATATTTTTTTCCACTTTTGCTACAGCCAAGCTGAGTTCACAAAGTCAGGACCCTCATGTTTGCCTAGGTCTGTACCAGGCATAGTGTGAGCAAGTCATGACCTATATCTATCATGTCTTTGAGGAACAGCAGTGTTATAAACAAACATCAGTAATAAGTAGAAAATATAAGCAAGCATCTTCTCTTGATATTAGCAGTTACCATGTACAAAAAACTGCACAATGGTGAATATCAGCTAATTAGGTTATGTTTGTAAGATGGTTTGAAGGCTCACAGTTTTCAGAACAGTTATGTCTGAATATGAGGAACAAATATCTGAATAGTGTAAACACTGGGAAGAATTACATTAAAAATAATTTGTGTCCTGAGTGATTCAGTTCCTATTCAGAAAAGGGTGAACTCATATTAAACTCACAGTGGGAATATTTAGCTTCCCACATCCCTATAGTTCTTGTATTTTTTCTTTGAAAGAAAATTTAGCTGTATTGTAGGATGTGGATTCTGTGGCATAATACTATTATGTATCACATAGAATCAGCTTCCTTTCCATAAAAAGTATCAGTGGTAATTTTACTTCTCTATATTTCCTTTATACAAATATTTTTTCCTATAATGCTTTTGACAGGTTGTTTATTTGAATTTGGAAGCAACAAGACAGTCTTAAAGGGGTCGTTAGCTATTTCTGATTACATATGTGTCTGTTGTTAGTGGTAAGTGCTCAAAATCTGTTATTTTTCCCTCTTTAATATTTTGGGTGATTAAGTACCTCGATTATCAGTGAATGGTAACATCTTACAGAAGTCTTGTTAATAAAAGATTTTCTTATGTATCTGCAGAGTAAGGTCATATCTTTCAATACTCAGTTTTATTATTCTTATTGACTTTGGTTAGAATTGTTCTAGAGTTGGAGAAAGGGCTGAACTGGGCTATTGCTTGCAACGTCCAATTTAGTGAAAACTCTTGTTTATAAGTTTTGGCAAAAATAGGAGAAACTACCAACTTGACAAAAAGCTTTGAGTAGAGAATATGTTTGCAGCAAAATGAAAGCAAGACATCATCCCATCTCTCTGCATGGTTTGGCAGTTTATGAAACAACCAAAAGGAAGCTGCGTGTGGCCTGAGCCAGGCCACGCTAAAGAAAGCTCTATAAGCAGGCAGTTATGGTCGGTTTCAACACAAGGAGTCAAATGGCTATTCCCAGGATTAGGCCTCCCATTCGTTTTTTAATAAACAAAAACCAAATGAAAATGTCCCAGTTATTAACATTGGAAGAGTTGGCTACTGTGCACATACACTATATTTCCATTACATTTTACAATCAATTCATAAAGCTGCAAGCCAACATTCCATAGACGTACTGCTGGCCATGAATGACGTCCTTATTGTGAAATGGGATGGAAAATGCGCTCCTAAATGCACAGTGGACACATTTTGCTAAATGCTAACAACTGGGACATTTTCATTTGTTTTTGCTTATTACAAAAATAAACAAAGTAAACAAAAGGCATGAGTGCAAAGCAAGGGAGTTATTAAAAAGAGCCTTTCACTTAAGTCCTTCTGGCTTAGCCATCTTCTGTACAATTTAATTTCTAGTGGGTATTCTCTCAGCTGGTTCCATTTAGTTTTGACTACCAGATGTGAGCATGGGTCCATTCCTTGGCTTAAAGAGACAGCAATGTAGGCAATTAAAGCACTCTCAAATCTTTAAAGCATTGTTTTGCCATTGTAAGAAATCTTTTTTCTTTTTCTTTTTTTTTTTTAGTTTTATTTTATTTTAATTAAGGCAGTTTTGGGAACAGGCTGCCTAGTGAAGCGCAGGATTCATGGCTGAAGTAGTCATCTCTTATAGGTGTGAGACAGGCATTTCCCTTCATAAATACTCAGCTTAGGCTGCCAGTTTAAAGGCAGTAACCTGCAAGGTTTAGCTGTGAGAGAGCTGCTAGCTCTATGGGGGCAGAACAGTCCTGGGGCTGGAGGAGGGAGGAAATCTGTAATGTATGGTTGGTCATATAGGGAATACCAGAAGGAGGAGCAGCTTCCTCCCATCATTTATAATTACACGCGGTGGTCTGGCCCTCAGATTGAACAGGGCCTGGACGTTTCAGAGGTTTAAAGTACAAAGGTGTTCCTCTATAAGGAGATCCAGGTCCCTCGTGCAGCTGTATGGAAGACAGGAATTTAGAATCGCAAAGGATTTTCAGATTTCACAATTTGTCCTCATTCACATTTGGAAAGAAACCTAGTTATTTCAAAGGACTCCGTGAAAGACAATGAAAATGGTTTGAGGTCAGTCAAAGCATTGTATTACAGTTTTTGAGTTTTGTATTATATAATATACTATATATTAAAAACAAATCAAACAAAGAGTCAGTCTAAAATCAAAACAGCTTGTTCTGGAAAGCTGGAACGGGAGGCTTTGGCTGTGTCCACATGAGCAAGTCGTGCAGCCCGGGAGTGGGTCTGCAGTGAGAAGCTGTTGGTGTTGAGGACCTGACATCTGTACTATACACGTTTTCGGGGCTTTTGCTTCACACTAGCTTTAGTCTGTTCCCATGGTCTAAACATTCGTAACTGTTTGGAGTGCATTAGCTGTGCTTCTGGAGCACATCTTCCAGTTGAATTTAATCTGAAAGGAATCCAGTTCTCTCGCTCAGAGACCGCTCTGTGATGTGAACCGGAGTGTGGTAAGTGGGAACAAACGGGGGATTCGTTTCAAAAGTGCACTTGAGAGCCGAACGAACATGCTGAAGTAGAGACTCTCCCTTTTTCTACCTTTTAGAGGCCAGATTTCAGAGAAGAGGACATTTTTTCCTCCAGCTTTTCAACTCTCACAGAAATACACTTTCTGACAGAAAGCTGTTGGGAGTTCTTTTTGCCAACTTTATTTAATGCTTCTCCTTTCAGCGGGAAATCAAACAAGAAGCAGGCACCCATTTCAATACCCTACCCCACCCCGACCCTATCAACTGCAGCAAGGCTTCTTCAGGCCTTGAATCGCTGTACAGAAATGTCACCAGATCCTGCTGTATCTGGCAAATGCCCAGGGGAAACATATGGGAAGCATGTGCCGTGACTTGGGGCGGGGGTTATTACTTTCTTAATCACTGCCACAACTGTGCTCTATGTTTTTTTTTTTTTTCCTGAAATGCCACTGGATTCAATTTGAACACAAGTGTTACTCCTCCTTGTCCCTCTGCTTCTCGCCTTGGAAACTCTTTCACACAAAGGCTATGCCTCACTCAAGTGACATAAAAAGAAGATGAGCTCGCTGAGAGATTGCACTGTGTAGGAAGCTAAACTGTTTTGCACTATCTGTTCCTCATTTGTCTTTTTCCTTTTAAAAAGAATAACTAAAACCCCCTTTCCCCTCCCCAGTAATCTTTTAAAGCTTGTATATCAGCTAATTACAAACTCATTCCCATTGTTTCTCCCGATGGTTTTCTGTTCCAGGTACAGCAAACCACCAAGCATACGGCCAATATCAAAGTGGCAGGAAGGGAATTTCCCAACATCAAGAAGTTTATTTAACTGGATTTTTGTTTCAGGTCCATTCCTTTACATTCTCAACTAAAATAATTGCTTTTGGTGAAAGTGGCAGCTGGATTCTGACTCATGTTTTATTACACAAATAAGAGGGCAGATTTTTCTGGAGTAATTTTGGGTCCAAAATACTAAAAGCATCCCAACAGAACTTTCAGAAACACATTCCTGTTAGTTTTGAGCAGTTTAAATTGGAATTACTGTTTAGCTAATTAGCAGAACTTAGAATTGGTACTTATTGAAATGCCCATTACCTGGTTATAAATCAATCTAAAAATCAATCTAAAAAGATCTAAAAAGTTCTAAAAATCTATATGTCCATTCAAGCAACAAGCTATTACTGTCTCATTATAATGTGTACAGACAAAGGATTCTGACACCAGCCCCATAGCATGATACAGATTGTGATAGAAGTACCTTGATTATATTAAAACCTGCCTATATATATTTATAAATGTCTTTAGTTTCCTGGTTTCCATTTTTGACCATCTTTCATAGTGGATTAAGTCCCCATTTTGCACTGTCTGTACAAAGTAGTTTCTGAGTACTTAAATTGCTGCCCCAAATGCCTGCAAATATTCAAACCTGGAGAAAGGGCACTGAGGTTCCAACTTAAACCTGGGACAAGTGTACCTGAAAACCAGAAGAACTAGAATGCAAATTTTCACATTTCAATAAGGAGTTGTGAAAAGCCTGAACAGAAGGAGGGTACCTGCAACCAGTGCACCCATCATTCTAGAAGCTTAGAGGAAAATAGCACTGGGACCAGAAGCATGGTGTTCAGCCACAAAGCAATTCAGCCAAGAATACTGCAATTATTATTAAATATTATTGTGTCTTTTGGTCTTTATTTTTTTTCCTAAATGACCTTACTGTTTAAATAGGGTCATTCACTGGGCTAAGGTCTTGACCTGAGATAATCCTTTTGGCTGTGGATATTAAGATAGAAATAACCATAGCAACCATACAGAATTTCATAAAACATTTGTTTGCTTCTGTTTAGCTAGAAAAGTCCAAATAAAAAATGTCATATATATCTGGTGTGTGTTATACATTGTGCCATAAATGTCATTTGTTAGTTGTTTCTCTTTTTGTGGTTTGGGAGGAAATTCCAAATGTAGCTGAGGGAATCTGGCTTTAAACATACAGAGAGCCCTCATTCACTATTGAAATGCATTCTGGGAGGACTGCAAGATGTTTTGTGCAAGCAAAATTTGCCTGCACATGATAAGACATATTTTAGGAAAGCAGAGTAGAATCAGAAGAACTGAGAAAACCTAAAGACTGAGTTTCTTAAAGGGATGTATTTAGCGTAAGTTGAAAAAAGATGCAGTTTCATTGATGTATTCACAATTGGAAAAATTCCTGGTATCTCAAAAAGACAGAGATAGCAAAACTTTTTTTCTCTAGGATAAATTCTTTATGAGCTTTGTCCGCAGCAAGGCTTTGTCTAAGGAGATATTCCCCAGAGGACTTCCCAAGAGACCTATCGATGGTATCATGTTCCAAACACTATTTAAGGCTACATTTTATCTTGTTTGATTTGTGACATGAAACATAAAACAAACGTATCAGAACAGAATAATCCCAGTTAGAGACTGTTTTAATTTACCCCATACCCAAAAGGAATGTAACTGTCCAAACTGGAATTATCTTCAAGAAGTGACAAGGCTGTGTTAATGACCATTGCTGGTAAAAGTCTGATTTTGGATCTCATCTGGAAAACAGCATTTACAGTAGCATAGTATGGCATTGTAATGCAGTGCTGGGTCAGTGGAAGAAAGAGAGACCCTTTAATGAGTAAACCTGGGGTTTCGAAAAACCCTGTTTTTCTTAGAATCTTTCCTGTAAGTTTGGGGGTTTGGTCAGTCCTACAGGATTTATCCAGAGGGGAAGATATTAAAAACTGTGGTGAATTGCAAGTCTAATTAAGACATTCACCCCTTCATCACGCATTATGTTTCAGTAAGAGTCCAGGGAGACACCAATTTCCGTTAGTTTCAAAACAGAGCTTAATAAGCTTAATAAAGCTGTATATCCTGGTGGCTGATGGTAGCCTGTTGATCTAGGAGGTCACTTTTCTATTTCATGCTTGCCATGCGAGATGCAGTATGTTTTTGACCTAGATAGGCTCAGGATGTAGCTTCACTCACCTGACAGGCTTCAGGAAGAAAAGAGGGAGACAGGGTCCTTTCAACCAGAGACAGAGAGTGTTTGAGACATTTAGGTAGGACTTCACAGGGAAGATCCCTTGGCACAAGGTCACCTTTAACTCATTTCACATCTGGAATTTTCTCTAAACTGCAAGCATAATGTGTACTTTGATTAAGCTCAAAAAAATTGAAATTCATTTTTAGATTTGATCTCAATAGTTATGGAACCCAGTAAAATCCAGCTGTCCATGAAACTAACTTCCTGCTGCTTTGGCTGCTTGCTACAAGTGCAAGTTGCTGTGTAAAAGCACAGAGAGTGGCCCAGGTACTGGTAACTCATAGTGCAAAATACAGTCAAAAAAAGAAGCAGGAGTTAATCTCATTCTGGGGATATGCCAAGCACTGCTTAAATCAAGGGCTGAGTCAAAGGAACTGAGGACATTTTGACATCTTGATCCAAGTAGGAAGAAGCCTTCAAAGGCAGCTTGAGGCAAAATTCACTGGCTGCACACATTGGAGTACTATCAAAGAAATCTTTGAGGTAACCCAGCCGGCAGAGTGAAGAGAAAACCTCAAGTCTATCTGCACTTCAAGGCTCACTATAAGTCATGCTTATTTTCAGAATGGCTGATTCCTCACATTATGCATGGCCTAAACATTTCTGCTGTATCTTCTGTTGTGGAGTTGCATGACAGCTCAATGACCTTTCTAAAAATGCAAATGTCTCCGTATTGCCTGCTGCAATGTTGTATGGGATGTGAGTCCAGGCTGATCACAGGAGAATTGAACACAAGTTGGAATGGGTCCTGAATGTCTTCGGGGCTTCAGATTTTGACAAACACACCGCCTTTCTAATAATGACTGGGTAATATGTGCTTAAAAGTGAGAAGAATCACCTTTTCTTGTTTCATTCTCGGGGGTCATTACCTGCACCACCGGCATCAACAGACTGTACAGTTATAACATGAGTCTCAGAAGTGCAAAAAAAAAATGTCATATGACCAACAATTAATGAGTTTGGGCCTTAATAAAATTTTTAAAAGGTACTATGAGGAGCTTTAAGAATGCTGTATGATAAATAATATATACCAATTCAGAAGAAACAAGACACTGATTACAATGCCGTTGGACAAGAGTGAAGTAGTCACACACAGATTCCAGAATACTTTCTGAGAAGGATAAACACATGGTGTTTCTGCAGATATTCACAGTATTTTATCTTCAACAGAAATGTTTACAGCATAAAGCACAAAAGCCACCCCTCAGCTTATATTGCAAAGCCAAGTCCAAGCAGTAAGTTTGTTCTTAAGCTGAAAAGAGAAGCTAAGAGAGTTCAACAACTGTTCACCTTCCTTCAATGCCAGTATGGGTTTTTTTTAGCCAATGGTAGTAAGATAATCAAAGTACTAAAATCTTGCCAAAGGAGCATATACTGCAGACACTTGTTTTCAGTTACATAAATGCAATTGATTGGAGAATTTAAAGCTATTAATTGCATTCTCTACAAGTTACTAATAGAAGCTGCGATACCTTTCAAATAAATATTGTCTTAAACAGTACATTTTTCTGCCACTTTACAAGTCAAGACCAGGAGAGCAATTAACATCTATTACTTGTGAACTTCTGTGTCTCTGAACTGACTATTATTGGATGCTAAGACCACACAAGAATTTCAGTTGATTTTGTATGGTCATGAAAGATGTGGGAAATGCTCAGTACCTCAAAGATGGGTAACCTTGAGGTAAAATTTTCCTTGGGTAGAGCTGTTTCATATTATTCACAGATATCTGAAAAGATTCCAGTGGTTCAGTGCATTACAGAATAAATACAGACATTTGTCATTAAATATTGTGCAGGCCCATATAACTGTATAATGGAAAATGATGTGACATTTATCTCATGCCACTGATTTTAAAGATATATCACTTTAAATCTCAATATTCCCTGCAAGTTTGTATTCTCAAGGGAACAGAAATAATAGATGAGAACTTATGAATATCACCATTATCTTGGCTGTTGTAGTAGTTGGATCATACAGGTGTTTTTCTTAGAAAAGGAAGACCTGTGATTTCTGCTGTGCCATAAGATAACCTGGCACAAGTACCAAGTATCACAGGTTAAGAAATACTTGCACTTGAAAAATTCATTGTTAGACTTGAATAAACAAAACCTTTAACAACTCATATTTCTGTTTTATTATTCTTTAGAAAGGACTGAATATCTTAAATGCTCCATAAAGGGATGTGTTTTGCTTCAAGAGGTGACATTCATTCTACCTTAACTTCAACCATCTAAGTTAATGCTGTGAATCCTCCTTGGGGGGCACCCTGCTTTCTCTTGTGACCAGACAGAGAATTTATAGTCATAAATTTTGGTTACTGAACTCAGGTTAGATTCCTAAAGTGAACAGTGTAGTACCTTTCTAAGCCTTTAGTTTAATTTTTGAGTTAAAAACATCAGAAAACTGTTACCTCCATTGTGACACTGCATAAAACCAGGTTGGCCTCCATATTTCTGTTTATATATGAGATAAATGTGAGAATCTCCAGTTTCATGAGACTGAGACTAGTCTTAATGGACAGCTGAAGGGCTTTCTCTGTGAAGAAAAGGGACTGACTTTCTTATGCACTTGAAAAGACAGCCCAGCTGTTCCAGGTCAGGATTCTCAGCTTAGGTTATTTTTAACCTACAGACTCTCAACACCTATGACAAGTTCCTCAGGCTGAAGACAGGTCCGGTGGTTCATCTGAGGAGGTTAGTTAAGGGTATTTAATGCCAATTTTTAGTGGGCGGAGGGGGGTCATAACGTAAGATTTTTATTTTTTTTTTGGAAAAAGGAATGTTGAATCATTGTTATCTTTATGTATGAATTTGTCTTCTAGTTGTATACACAAAGTATTCACTCAAGTCTGAAGTCTATACCCATGACTACTGGGTAATGCATAAAGACAGGCAGAGGTAGTTCTCACTTGAGAAAGTTCAGATGGAAGACAAGTGTTGGAAGAAGAAAACCATGCTATTATTCAGATTTTATACTGATGTAATTGAATAAAGTTCAGCTTTAAGACATTAGTCACTGAATATTATTCATTATTTATTGCTTTATGATCTTAGATTTCATATAAGTAACATTTCTTTTCGAAATGTTGGAAAGTATTTTTAAAGAAAACGTATAATCCTTCTATTTTTCTTTCTGCCGTTATTAAGATGAAATAATCACATCTAAATTGGGGGGAAAGAAATAATTCCATCATCTGACTGAGGTTTTCAGCTTGGTGAACAATATTTTTACAAGTTCTTGCTCTGAATGGGTGTAATTTAAATTTCACTGATGGCAAAAAGGGACTTATCACCTATGCTGTTCTGAACTCAAAACGGTGATTGTTAGTTGAAGATTCAAGATTTCTGGTCCATCTACATCAAAATTTTTTATAGCATATTGTTGTTGTCCGTGGCCAACACTGTGTTCATTCAGGAAAGGGTCCTACCAGTAGGACCAACTCTGTGTAACACAAGAAATGGCACCAAAATATGGAGCTATTTTATGCCAAGGAAAAGAAAATATTTCTTAGCATGGGAAGAGGGGGTCAAAAGCAGGGCTGCAGAGTAGCAGGCTTGACAAACTGCTTTGACTTGGCAGAGGGCTTGCATATAACTTAATCTTAGCTCTTGAGAGTAAGTTTATTCCTTTCTTTATTGTTCTACTTTAAACAATTCAATAGGTTCCCTTCTTCCTTCTTAATACGTCAAAAGCAAATTGCAAATCCTTTAACATGAAACATGAAGCAGATTTCTTTAAACTCAAGGCTTCACCCTGTGAGAATCTGAGTATCCTTGATTCCATTCAGTCCCTTAAAGATTCAAACCATGTAATATAATTACGTCATTCCTCCAAAGTTTTCCACTCAAAGTTTTGTGGTGTACTGAGTTTACTTGAAGATGATTAAGACCATTAAAATAATGGAGAAGAAACATGACACAAGAGGAAGATCCTTCACATACATACCTGGATTTCTTTTGCAAGGAATAACACACAGACTTGAATGTGTTGGTACAAATTAGTGCTAATATAATGCATGACAGGATAAAAGTAAGGTAAGATTTATAGATGACCTTTCCTTACACTAAGGATATAACTGTAAAACCATACAAACCCTTTCACTCACTGGTCTCAGATTAGGTCTAAAATATAAAGCCTGAGTTTCATGCTTAAAAAGGCCTTCACATGCATGAAAATTTGTCTTTCTTTTTGTAATTTGTTGTTCTAGTTGTTCCACAGGTTCTACTTAACTTATTCTTTTAATTAAATGAAAAGCATCAGGCTTTCCTAAGACTCTGTTAGGTTAGTAGTTCCCAGCACAGAGTTTGAGGCCTTAAATTGGTCTATGGAATTAGAAAACAAGGATTCCTGGCTTGTAGTGGAAAAAGTTTTGGAATTATTGGTTTACTCTGTCATGCTGAACAAAAGGTGGAGGAAACTGTTCAGTACTACAAAGCTAATGGATCCAACTGGCCATCCCTTACACCTATATCAGTTTTTTATTCATCCAAACAAGATAATGTCATTCCCATACACCTCAGCTATTCTTCCTTGATCTATGTAGAGTTCAGAGGAGAATGTGCTTCTCTTACTCCAAAAATATTGGCAGGCATAAAAGGAATTAAAATTTCTATTAAAAATAGATTTATTTTGGATGTCATTCAGACTTTGAAAGATTTGGCATCTATGACACCTGATGTGGTTGCTTTCTGTTCTGTTTGTGCTGTTCCCCCTTCATCACAAGCTTTTACAAGATAGTACTGAGTCTTCTAAATTTAATTAGAACCTTATTTGATTCTCATTCTGGATCTGGCTCCACTAATCGTGGTCTGAATCTTTTTCAGTTCTCCATACCCAGTAAAAATATTATTAGATAGCTCTTTGTTGTGGTATTTCACAATCTAAAATGTATGCTTCTCATTTGAAAATATTATACACATCACTTCAACACGGTATTTCAGAGGGAACCATAGCTGGGCTGAGGAAATTAGTATTTCTCGTGCCGAAGTGCAGTTCTGAGTATATTTTTTAATGCTGCAATTATGTAGAGACAGTTCTCTGGATTTCTACTCACTATTAGCAAAATTGTTGACTTTTCCTTGCTGTTAGTTCCATTGTCTCGGCACTACATAGCCAAGATGCTACTGACCATGAGTACATGGGAAAATTTTGTTCCAGTGAGTTACCTCTGTACAAGGAAACTAAGAAGGGACAGGATACTGGATTGAGCATAGTTAGACCATAAACTATATTAACAAATCTTTAGTATGCTCTTTGGCACGGTTTTAGTATGTGCCAACTAGTACTGTCCCAGGCACTACAGATCAGATGGCAACATGGGCTGGAGACTGTACCCAGAAGGTGGCATGGATGAGGCCACTGTGCTTGTGGGGTGGGGAAACAAGAGTTTATGCAGACACAAGCTCTGCAGATCTGAACAGTAGGCCTGACCCATTCTAGTAAGTCTAATAGCAACATAGCTACGTTATCAACTATAGTGGTAAGATTCGGTTTTACATTTGTATTTGTATATTGCCATATTCTGTTTTTTCTGAACTTCAGAACATTAGCCTAAGGAAACTGCAACTGCATTTACTTTGGTTTGGAGTTAGATTTCTTAGGATGAGTATGGAAAATGCTGCTCCCTGATGCTTTCCTAAAAATGTTCATAATCAGATGAATCTCAGCAAAGACTTAGGTATAGAGTTAGTCAGAAAATATGTTTTTCCTATGAAAACATTTAATGGAAAACAGGTCTAGCATATTTTGGTTGCGATTTGAAATACTTCAGTCCTAAAGTGTTAAATCATTGCTCCTGTTTTCTGTTTTCACATACAGGTTAGCTTTCCCTCCTGGATGGCCTATATGGTTATATTCAATGGGACCACTTACATGACTATGGAGTTTCGCAGCACATGAAGGTTTTCAAAGCCTGACAGAGAGTGGAAGCTCATGAAGAAAGCACTATAGTACCTCAGTATTGAAAACCGTTTTCAGCAATTGCTATTATTAGGAAGGTTACAGTGAAAATCAAATTTCTTCATACAAAGACATTTGAAAGAAAAGCTTGTGAGTAGTCCCTGCTACGTTCTAATTTCCTATCTGCTGCTTGATGGAATCTCATTTTGTTATCAATTATTGTTAGGATCCAGTCCAATTTTTGGTCTCGAAGGGGGTTTAAAATGATTCTGGGGGCTCAATTAAGACACAAATGAGGTCAGATGCCGTTTACTATAGTTTTACTATTGTTACCTAAAGATGATACTAAATGGTGATACAGAAAAGGCAGAGGTATAGGAAAGGAGGAAAGAAACAGCAGAATTTCGGAGAGCTGCAAGAAATAGTATATCACCACCACGGTCAGTCCACACAACGGCTCAACAATCCTCTGGAGTCAATGGCATCCCATTGATCTGCGATTCTCAGGCCTTGGCAATGCTGAGGGCCGATGGTGGTAGGGGGTCCCAATTGCAGTGGGATATAACAGTAATTTATATTTCCTGTTGACTCGTAGTTTGACCAATCAATGTGACAGTTACCTATGCTCATCCAATCATTGTCCAACACGGCTGCTGTATGACCCCCCCTTGCCTCTGCTGCACAAACAGTGTTGGGCCTTGCAAGGCAGACAAGTTTTCAGGGCAGAGGGTACAGTTGTTTTGAGAACCAAGGATATACATTCTTTGTTATCGGTATACTGGCAACAGATGTCCTGTAGCCAGCGAGCTTTGAGGCATCTTGCCTTTCTGTTGGGTTCTTACAATTATTTATTAATAAAAGTAATTTTTTTGTTCCATGGTAACTCTTAGCTTCAGAAGATAGTATTATACCTAGAAAAATGCAGAAACCACCAATCCCAGTACTGTTTCAAAGTCCTTTCTTTAAATAATTTTCTTTTAACAACTAAAAGAACCAAAATTCTGAAACAAACTTTAGGGATCTACAAGTGTAGGGATCTCCGCTAATTTAAACAAAAATGTGTGTTCCAGCTGACATGATCCCTGCCCCAAAGTTACAGAAATCTAAACAATTTATGGGTTGGAAAAAGAAAGCATTGACGTCCCACAAAACTTACTTTTGTTGCCTAAAAGGACAGAGAAATCTCTGTCAGGAACTGCATGTAAGTCTACCTATTCCTACTGCTTTGTCTGACAAGGATCAACCAGTAGTATCAATGAACTCACTTTTTACAAAACTAGTGTTGTTAATAGCCTACCATGGAAATCAAACTTAGGGTTACAGTAAGTCTTAAAATTTTTAAGGTATTCCGAAAGAATCTCAATGAACCAATAGTACAGTTCTGAATTCTCTTCTTCCCATTGAGGCTATCTCTATAACTTTGGAGCTCTGTTTGCCACTGTTGTATTAACACTACAGAGTCATGAACTCTTTAAAAAAAAGACATAAAACTAGGGAATTCACTCATGTCGTACCTGGGGTTATATCTTTGATTTTTTGGCACTGCCCCAAGCAATGTAGGACTTTTAGGCACGCTAATGTAGTATTTGCATATGAGCCAAAAGACTTTTTTTTTTCCTCTGGCCTGTCTTTATTTACCTTATAGCTTAGGCATTCTTAAAATGCATTTGTGTTGACGAGCTAGTGCAAAGGAGATTATTAGCGCTTTTTGAGCAATGAAAACAAGCAAGCTAAGCAGAAAACACTTTTGAATTTTTCTAGCTTTACGTTGTAGGTTCACGGCTCCTTCCACATTGTGCTGTCAGCATATTTTACTAGTCTATATCATTTTTATAGATCATGAACAGTAGAGGCCTAAATGTTGACCCCTGTCGGGCCCCAGTAAATCTAGTTTTCCACAATCTAACATAGCTTCTCTGTTTTCTGTTTTTCCATCAGCGCTTTATCCACTCCCTTGTACTTCCCTAGATCCTGGCAACTTTTAGCTTAAACAGAGACCAGTAGTATGGAACTTTGTCAAAATGTTCTGAAGATCCAAATAAATTATGCTGTGTTTTATCAGCTTTGTCTGCAGCCTCCTGAAGCATCAAGTTAGCCAAGACCTTTTCTTTCTAAATCATTCTTGTTATCTCTGTTAGTTTAGCACTATGTATTTACTTTTATAACATGTCCTTTACTATATTCTGTATTAAATACCATAGTGATGGGACTGTAGTTCCTTGAGAATGCCCTTTTCAACTTTGTGCAGAGCTGTACTGTACTATCCATTCATTTCATTTGTGCTATGCTAACTGAATAAAACAAGCTTTCCAATGCTCTACTGGAAAGCAACCCCAAGTGTTTCATGAATCCTAGTGTTTTTTGCTCCCCAGATTTCTATTTAAGGGTCCCCAGTTCTTCAAAGATTTCCACTGCTGCTCCATAAAGTTTGAACAGATTCATCTTTACAGATTTATACTGAGTATTGTTATGCCAATAAAGTCTTTACAGCAGAAGTTTTCAAAATGCATTTAGCAACGTGTGAAAGCTTTGAAAGATTGTTGAAATATTGTAGGCTATTGTTTTGTTGTCAGGGGACACCTATGCCATGGGTTAAATCAGTTTCCATTCCAATTTGGATTTGCAAATTTTGTAGTAATTTTTAATAGGTCATCATTTGTAAAGAAAGTTTTTCCTGGGATAAAAATTATTTTTATAATGTTTAAAACAGGTTATTTTGTGAATCTCAGAGACTTAACATAAAGCCAAATTTTGAGGAATATTTGAACAGTTCATTTTTCCAAGTATATACAGGAAAATTTCTGTTATTAAAAATCCCTTCACAGAGATCTTTTTTAAAAGATTTATGGATTTTTCATGTTTTAACCTTGAAACTGTCAGCTCTTTAGACTTTATTTTTACATCAAAGCCACTCAATTGCTACGGTAAAGAATGATTATCAGTTCAATTTTATCTCTGCTTTTTGGAACCATTGGTACTACTTTCAGATTCAGCACATTTCCTTTTCTTATAAACCAGCTGCAGATGTGATGGTCAGAATAAACCTTAGGTTTATTAAATCAGTATTATCAGTGACACTAACGTGTCAAGTCAAACTGAGCTTGAAGCTACACTCCTGTTGGCTCTCAGCAGCCAGCAGAGGATCCTTCATGAAAGGACATTGGTTTTGTTTAGAAGGCTCAATTCAATTGCTAGACATAGCTTTTCAGTGCCATTTGAGAAGATTCAGAATGTCCTAGTTGACCTCCAGATAAAATCCACCACAGGCTGTTGGTCTCATGTAGATTTTGGGCTATGTCTACCAGCCCTATGCAGATCTCTTAGGCAATCTCCTGTATCTCTAACGGTATGAGATAACTGAATTCACAATGGAGTCCTAAAGTCTTTAGGTACATGCACTGAAGATGTTTTGACTGGTCTAGTTACCTTAAACTATTTCTGTGGTCTAGTGAGGAATAGGCTTTTCTAGTGTGCAATTCATCCTGACCTATTTTAGGAATCATTGAGAAGAAATAAGTCATATCCAGGATTTCTCATTAGTTGTCTTGTGGGATCCCCATGAATTTCTTTGGTCTGGATGTATTGGATGCCCCTGTTCAGGCAAATGAACTGAATCTACCATCAATGCAGTTAACACAGTGTGTAAGACACAGTGTATATCTCTTTAGCAGGACTATGGCAGGTTTCTAGATTCCATATCATCTATTGACTGCAAACTATTTGCTCGATTAATTTGTTTAAAATATGTATCTGTCAGCATCTTGACTGCCTGAATGTACCTGAAATACCCACACTGGGCTTGCAGATACGACAGAGAACCTCCGGAAGATCCACGTTTTCTGGAATGGTAGCTGCAAGCCAAGAAAAATACACCACTAATGCCACTGTGTACTTACATTTCTGAAACTGGCTCCGTGTCTGGACCTCTACTGACTAAAAGTGGATCTCACATGTGGACACCTACATTGCAACTCTCCAAAGCTTAGCCATCTGAAGGAAATGAAATTCCACCCTTTCTATTGCTTGAAACTGGATATTTTAGATCCATTGAGATATCCAAAAAAGCCATGTAGCCCAATCTCCTAGCTTCAGCTACAGGAGTCTCCATTCAGACAGATGCCGCTCCAGAGGGACATGAATCTTTTAAAGCCCAGATTGTAGCTTTCTGTTAGCCACATAAGATCCTAACATGTCTCAAACTGCACTAAATATCTGTTTCAGCAGCTGAACTGCTCCCTTAAATTTAGATGGATTAATTTAATTCAGAAAGACCTAGGCTCCAGAAGAATTTAAAAACCTGCAATAGGAGCATGAAACTTTTCAGAGAAATCCTTCAGTACACTGATGTTACTAAATTAAAAGAGGCATAAGGAAGAGTTAAAGTACTGAGTGCCTGTTCATAGATGTTGTATAGTGCACTCCTTGGCTCTGTTTGAGACTAGCCCATCCTGTTCTTTCCAAGACACTTCTGCTATAAATAGACCTAGTTCTAAGCAGAGTGGATATGAGCCTTTTGATATAACTTGATCTTGAGATACATACCTGGTTTGCTTTGCAATGAAGAGCAATCCCCAAAAAAGCCTTAGTTAAGGCTCTTCCATTTTACCTGGACATGTGAAGATTTGCAGTGCAAGAGACGATTAAAAAAAATTAAGGTTACTGTCTAGTCCAGTGGTTAGAGGAGTACATCAGACTGGTGAGTCTCGAGTGCCCAGTGCCTGCCTGTATATTTAGCTTGAGCAGACATGAACAAAGTACAAAACCAGGCCTTTAGACAGGGAGAGAAAACCTTACTTGGCCATGCATCTCCTGTAGAAGTTCATGCCCTTACAGGCATGTTCCTTCTCCTTCTCTTAGTCAGTAAATTCTTAACACTTTTTCAGAAAAATGAAACAGCTTTCAGAAGATATGACACAAGTATGTCTTTCCTGAGCAGCCAATAGCCTGGTAGGAAATAAATCCAGTTCTTCCATAGGTCAATGCCTGCTTTTGGAGGGAAAGTTGGGACACAAAGGGGAAGGCATGGCATTTCTATTAGATCAAGCTTCCCAAGCAAGTTTTGAAAATCAATAGCTGCTTTGTAAGGTCTAGTGAAACTGTGAGAGGAGATATTAATCATACTGTTCTACCTCATCAGGACTGAGGTGTTGGAAATCACTAAAACCAGAATGTTAATGTTAAGAGAAATTGATGGCATAGGGCAATGCATTTCAGGTCTTTCCATGATTAGGCAGGAGTTGATTGGAGCAGACTAAAACCACATATTTTGAATTTAGAGCAATTCAATATCAAGGAACAGAGTATGCTCTTGAACCAAGGTTTCATATGTAGCAGCAGAATAGGAAAACTATTTATGTTCACATGCTTCTCATCTCCACTGAGAAGGTCCATTTTGGTCCATCCAAATAAAAGTACATGAACAAGCTATGGGGAAGTGCCTTTGTGCTAAACTCTGTGCGTTTTTAAATGGTTGTCCATACTGAAGACATTTGGAAGAAAAGTTTCTCAGTGGTACTTCCATTTCTAAACAGAAAAGGGATTTGAACCCAGGGTTAGACTATTTTAATTCTTGGGTTATTTTTCCTCCTGGAACCAGTACTGCAATATTACAGTCTGCAAAGCAAATCTTATAGAACTATATAAACAAAAGAACATCTAGATGTGCTGCTTACTTTAAGTAAGTGTACTAAAAGAAGCAGCAGCTGCCACAGTTAAAAGCAAAATATAAATTGATCTAAATCCCTGATCAATTTAGCCTGATCTTTCACATGGTACTGTATTTCATGGCACTGGTCAGCATGACTTGATCTTATAAGAAAAAAAGTTGAGGTTGCTGGCTGAACTTCTGCCCTTTTTCTAGCTTACTCTGATGATGTTTTAACTGCTATTTAAATGTTAGTATCCAAGCCACGATCCCAGAAAAAAAAGAAAAAAAAAGAAAAAAGAAAGAAAAAAAGAAAAAAGAAACAAAGAAAAAAAAAGAAAAAAAGAAAGCAGGGTGGGGGAAAGGTGCTCAAGATGAGAGTGGGAAAAGAAGGAAAGAAAACTGACTCAGTTCAACAATCCCATATGGCCAATTGCTGTAACATTTTATTTAGCTTTTTTTTGTGTGTGTGAGAAAATGTAATAAGCCTGCATTGATCTATGGACCTTATTCTTTGGGGAAATATGAGTCACAGATGCATACTTTGGAGACACGCTTAAAAAATATTATCTCTCAAGTGTTGTGTGAAGCTTTACAGCCTTCTTCCTGCAAATCTTCCATGTCACTGTTAGAACCAAGTCCAAAATATTTACATCTAAACAACTTATGGCATCTGTCAATAAAAACTCAGTCTGCTCCTAAACATTTCTAAGTGCAACATTTAAAACTGCATAAACAGGAGTGAACTAGTAGCAGTCTAAAGTTGTCATCATTGACAGTTATGATTTATCTTAACTCTCCCTAGCCATTTGGCTAAAGTTTTAAGTAAACACTTTCAGTCTTCCTCATGTTCTCTTTACTGCCACCTCCCACTAATAAGAGATGTTGCCAAGAAAAGCAGCCAGACAGTTCATTTACCTCCCAAACTTGCCTGAAAGTAGCTTGCCTGGTTTAGACAAGGGTCGAAACTACTACTGCACATTTTCAACAGATGGAACAATGCTTCACAAATTATTTACATTAAAGTTATTTACTTTCAGGATGTGTGTTTAACGAATGGTTAGTTGAATGAAATATTGCAGCTCAGACAGAGAATGCAAGCAATTCAAGCACGCCATTTATGGTGATAGATGTAGCTGTGATCCTTAATTTTCTACAAAGCAATGTAGCATTTTGTCCTCATTCTTCACTAGCTCCTTCAATCTGACAAAAGTATGGTTTCTATTTTCACCTCTTCCTCCTCCACTACCCCCTCCCCTGCAGGCATAGTACCATTAATCAGCTATGTTGTAATAATACCTTACACTGATAAGACATTCTCTCATTAGCAGATCTTCAGAGATCTTCATAGATATGATGAAGAACTCATAATTATCCCCATTTAAAAAATGAAGACTTAAAGGCATTACAAAGTTTAATGTGTTAATTGAAGCCAGCCAACCAAATACAGACATGAAATCTGAAAAGCCAGCTCCTCCTCCTCTGTTCATACTCACATACGGTGTTATTTTTCTTAAGAAAGCATTTAAGGTAATGTCACTGCTGCTAGCTACCAGTTGCACCACAATTCTGAAACTTTAAACAAGACAGTAAAATGCACAGGAACTTCATTTCTAATAGTTGCTAAATAAAAAAATCCATATGCATTTTCTCCCTTCACGATCAGCTTGAATTGGACAGCATATCACTGCTACATGACATCACATTTCTTCAAAACACTTATGAAAATAACAGAACCCAGCCATCAAATATGCTTAGGTAATTGTTAGGCAGACCGGCCTGTTGCAAAAAACCCCAGAAAGTAACTTTAAAAAAAAGGAGGCCTCTGCCTTGAAATACTTTCTGCTCCAAATCAACCTAAAACAAAAATTATTTCTCCCAGCTCATTTATGTTTCTGACAGAAAGGTACCTGCAATATTCTGTTTGTCAGTAGACTAATAAATAATTTCTCTATAACACCAGGCCACTAATAGGATTAGGAAAAGTTTGTTTTCAATCTGTCAAAAACAATAGGAATGTTTCTGACATCAGTAGGCTTCTGTTTGGACCTGCAGAGAAGGGCACACCAGGGAGAATCCCAAATAAACGTTTAGCATTCTGCAGAATGAACAAGTAATAAGAAAGGGTTTTTCCTCAAATTGTGGACTGCCTCACTACTTTCTGCTCGTCCAAGAGGAGCACAGGATAGCACTTGCCAGGAGGATCTTTTACGCTTTTGTTGGAACTTCATGATTCTGTCACATTGGCAGGGTACAGAGCCTGAGAGCTAAGATTCTGAAACCTTTCCTTGCACTGTGGGCATCAAAATGGACTTGCCTAAAACATCTGTTTTGTCTGAAGTGGTGATTTTTCTGAAAGTTTTATATTTCTTCCCAAAATAGTATTAGACGAGTTCATAACAGAAACAAAGGGGTTTTAAGCCAAATAGAAAGGTTAAGTTCTTCATGACAAACTTTGAAACATCTAAAAAGCATAGAAATAAAATAAAACCACCCCAGAGTAAATAAAAAACTACCTTTAGCTGCTCCAATGTATTAGCTTGTTTCATATCTTATCTACCCCTTCTTTCCTAAGAATGGTGTCTTCTCTTCCTTCTTTAACTTTTCTTTGACCAGAATACTCTTTTATGACCTTTTGTTTAGTAGGAATTCAATTTTAACTATGAAGAATTCTTTACCCAAGATGTCCTTTTTCCATTCTTTCAGCCTGGACTGGAGTTTTCCTCTTCCTTGGAAGTTTGTTGTGAAATTATGTTTATTCAAATTCATACCCCTAACTACAATTTTTTTTTTGTTGCTTTAGTGACCAATTTGGAATACACGATACTTTAAACGTCGTTGTTAAATTTTATAAATCATATCTCAAAATGTTTCACAGTATGCATATTTTATCAAGCCTACAGGATTAATTCACATGAGCCAGCCTTAGGCACACAGTGCTAATCCCTCTATGCTCCCTATATAGTGATGGGAAGGGTTGGGGCCCTCTATAGAGCAATTTAGCATGTACAACTCAGTGGGATATAAATCCATAAAGCTTCTTAGTGGAACTTGCTTTCCAGGAGTGCTTAATGTACCCTGGCAGTGACGAGGGCTAGCAGCACACTGGGCTGTATCAACGGGACCACAGCCAATAGGTTGAGGGAAGTGATTATTCTCTTATTTGGCACTCATGAGGCCACATCTGAAATACTGCATCCAGTTTTGTGCCTTCCAGCTTAAAAGACTTCAATAAACTTGAGAGAGTACAGTGGAGAGCCACCAAGATGGTCAGGGCTGGAGTACTTGCCTTCGGAGAAGTTGAGGGAACTGGGCCTGCTCCTCTTAGAGAAGAAAAGGCTTTGGAGGACCCAACAGCAACCTGCCCATACCTACAGAAAGATCAGGCACCTCACTAGTACCTGGTGAGAGGATGAAAGGCAATGGTGAAAAGCTGAAACTAAAACATGGGAGCTCTAGAGCAGCTATAAACAAAAGCATTTTCACCATGAGGATGGTCCAGCACTGGAACAGTCTTCCCAGAGAGGTTTTGCAGGCTCCATTCTTGTAGGTTTTCTAGATACACTGGGTATCTAGAAAAGTCCTGAGAAACCTGACCTGACCTCGCATATAACCCTACTCTGAGCAGGACATTGAACTAGAAACCTCAGGAGGTCCTTTCCAATCTGAATGATTTTATTATTCTATAAAATTAAACAGCAGAGGAATCTCTGGTTTCAATTCATAAAACTGGGACCAAATGCGGTTTAAAAGCCCAAATGTCTTTTGCCTTCCGTCAGTGTAAGCTGAGACATAACTGAGGTGAATGGCTACACAATGGAACAAAATGCTATAAGTTAAATAGAAATAGGCCATTGGGTTTTATGTCTGTGAGGACTGCTCCAGGCTAGTGCTGCCAACACTGACTTGAGTATTTTCCTTTTGTGTTGTTCTTTGCCTCTTTGCAATACCATAGGACATCATACCTGCTTCCTAGCATATGTGCTGGGGCACTTCATATCTGTTTCCCATGTAACACCAGGCTCAGAAGTGAGTAATATAATAAAATTTATCTAGTGATGTATATGGTATGGAGTATGAAGCATTGTAAGCCAGTAAAATAATGGAAAAAATGAAGCAGAGAGGTAGTGGGAGAATAAAAATAAATATAAAATAATTTAAACACATACTCATTTAAGTACATCAGGATCTGTGCCCAAGAATGCTCTGAGTGTTAAGGTGTGAATGTGAAGGATGGAAATGAAAATATAATGAAAAATTTAATTTACACTTATCTGAGCTGACTGCCAGCTCTTCTTCTGGCTGAGAGATTTGCATGATTCTAAGCGCTACGCTAGAGACCCTATTGAGAAGTTCAAGGGTGTCTTGTCAGAAGACAGGAAGTGCTAGCAGTTGAGGTGGGAGAGCAGGGATTTTTTTTTTGGGTGTCTCTCCAAAGGAGGGACAGCTTGATAAGCACCAGGTAACATTGCTAGTCGGGAAGAGATATTTCAGTTCTTGAGCAACAGCTAGATGAAGCCCAAGGAGAGAGGATGCAGGAAACACAAGGACAAGAATGGAAGACTATGATTCATACCTAAAAAGAGTTGCCATGATGGCCAAAATGCCCAGCTATAGTATTGTATAGACTATAGATTCAAATAGTAATGTTCTGTTATTTCAGGGGACGTTTTTTGTGAGAAAACTGGAAGTAAAGTGAATAATGGGAAAAGCGTTTGGCCCAGAGTAGCTGGAGTTTGTAGTTAGTAAAGTTGTCCCCAGCAATGAAAATGTTGACCACCAGTAGGCAATAATGTCTGAATTATGCCTTCTTTCTGAATACCTCATTTTTCAAACCTGGGGTCCTATGTATATTAGATCATATATATGAAATGTTAATACAGCATAGCGTGTCGTATGTAATTTAATAGCATCCAGAGTGTGCTGAATAAAATGCAACGGAAAGTAATAATTTTATATTGTTCAACATTTAACATATTGCAACTATTCTAAGTGTGTAGAAGCTAATCAAAAAGTCCTGTGCAGCTTATTCAGAGATTTCAGAAGTTATATTCTGCATTTGATACAATGGCAAAAACATGCAAAAGTGAGTGTGATTTTGAGTGACTCTAATTACAAAGTGAGTATTTATGTATCTTCAAAGACGTCTAATTTCTTATAGAAAGTGGAAGAACTGAAACTCATTACCTACCTTTGCAAATCGTCGCTCTATCCACTTCTGCTAGTCCTGTCAGTGACACTCAGTTTTAGCAGGAAGGCACAATGGTTAAGAGTAAGGCAGACAATTCAGTTGTGCATCTGCAAAGGACGCCACTTGCCACTGAATGCAGGCATATTTTTTGGGATCAGTGTCACAGCTGAGTTATGCCAGAGAAAACCAGCTAAACAAAACAATGAAAACACCATACAAGAACAGCAGCAGCATCTTAAGATATTTGGAAAGGAATGGAAGCCAACTCTGTGGCTGTGTTGAAACCTTACCAAACAGCTAAAGAACTATTCACTGAAATTGAGTAAAATCAGGTGGAAGGAATTTGGTATGATTCAAGTTGTCATGTAAAATCAAACCAGTTATCAGTAATTTACTGATATCAAATAAAAATAAAAAACAAAACAAAACAAAACAAACCCCTGATATTAAATAATTAAAGCAATTTACTGATAATTGACTAAACAAATGTACTTGCAATGACACCATATCTAAACACTGATCCCTTCCTTGCAAATTTTATAACTGTTGTATAATCTTAAAAGCAAATTACAAACATCTCACACTTTTTGGTGGGGTAAATGGCTCCACCTAATAGACTGTGGTCACTGCTCTTAAATGTTTAGCCACAGACCACAAACCTCAAATAACATGTGCTGACTTGCAATTGCTATATCTTGTAGACCATTTTCCCTTTGTATTTTTTCTCACTTTTTTTGCAAGATGACACATGTTTAAATGAAACAGTAAGCCAATAGTTAATTTACACATTTTCTTTTGTGCTTGTAGACAATGAAAACCACTGAAATAGTGGAGAATCTCAGTTTGGATCAGAATAGTACAGTCTAAGCCCATATTTTATATTTTATCTTTGACTCACAGTAACATTATAAATGACATGTTTTTTCAGGTTTTTCTTTCACTGTTATTATTTATATAGTATCATAAATGTGCAGCACGATTTAAAACAATGATCCATAAACTGCAATTGAATTAAAATGGGACAGAAACCAATCCCTGCATTTGAGCTGCTCTGAGCTTTGGAGAAATGTTATTAGAAATGTGATGTTAATGGAGAACTTGTACTTTGGACAGGCTGGATCAAACCCACATACCTGAACTTTGGTAAAGTCTGGATCCAGACCTTGAGTTTTGAGCTCTAGTCCTCACTGCAATTAATTCTGCAGTACATGGTTACCAGAGATGGTGTTGGGAAACCTCTTTTACTTTTCAGCTGTGTGTATTCTGAACAGATGAAGCATTAATCTTCTGGTAAGTTCCATTATTATGGTCTTTTCAAGAACGAGTGCTGAAATCACTGGCTGATGACACAAAGTGTTGAAATAAACATGTATTAAATCATTAATAACTAAGCATAACAGTATCGTCTTGGCTGCCTCTAGAGGGTTCAGTGTAGTGTGGGATACAAGTGATGTCCCTTGGTTTATTCTTCTGTTGACTCTAAATTTGGCCACTCAGAGGCAAGCTGGCCAGCTGCAACACCCACATGCCAGTTCTGGAATTAAATTTTCCAGCAGTTAGAAAATGAGCTGGCACATTTGCTTGGCTGGTTCTTATAAAGTCATTTCTCCAGGTCTAGAACAACCTGTGGGACTGTTTCACGGCCAGGCTGCTGGTGAGTTATTTTATTTTAACATATCCATTATGTTATGAAGGAATTTGCCTGTCTATAATCTGTTAAAGGATGAAGATTGGTAAAAAAGCAAAATGAACTAAATCTTCAAAATTCTTTACAGCTTTGAGGGAAAATAAGCACAGATAGTTTTAATCTATTTTTCTATAATACATTTTAAGTGAAGACATTTTATACTCTATAAGATGAATAGTTCCCAAATGAAATGGCCCTGTAGCATTTAAAAGGACTGGAATCAAGTTTTCTACAGAAATATATTCAGTTTCTGTAAAAAATTATTGAAATAGAAATTTATGTATAATCAGATGCTTAAAATATATCTTAGTTATGTAGTGGAGGGGCTTTATGTGATGATTTCTTTGATAAAGCAGTATTGAGAGGATACTGTCTAATACTTTCTGTTGAAGTCTATCTATCTTTCCATAAATCTCTAACAAGAAGGGCTCTTGTATTTTTCCCCACTTGGAAAACAACCAAAACTTTCATCTAGTTAGAGGGAAGGGGATCCCTGCCTTGGAAACAAGTCACTTTGGGGGTTTCATAAAGTTGGTGGGAGAAATGCTAAATGGAGTAAATAAGAATAATTTACTTTCACTAACTAGTAAAATCCTGGCTCAAATTAAGATAATGACAAAAGTAGTGGAAACAGCTTTCTCAAGAAGTCCGTTGTATTATGATTAGGATGTTTGTGCCATAGACTGTCTCACTGTATGACGTTTAAAAGTCTTCCTACAGACCAGATACAAGCATTTTGTGTAAATATTTTAAAATATTTACTAAAGAACAAAACCATATTGAAGTCATATTTTAAAACTGACTTTAAACTGACTTCAGACTTTGCATAGTCACTGATGTTTATTCTTTGATCTGACACAGAAAAGCTAAATCTTAAGCATTTTCCATCACCAGAGGTCATTTGAACCATCCATACAGTAAACCTCAGCTTTTGCCAAATCTCCAATTGCTTAGTGGTGATAAAAGCAACAGAGAGGGTAAAGAAGACCCAAGAAACTCTTAGATTTCCATGGTGGCCATCCTTATTAATGTTCATTAAGAGCTGCAAAGGAGCAAAGGACATAGCCTCCAAAGCAGCCTGAAAATGGAGATACACAAGGAAGAAAATCCTGCCTCGCAGAAGGGCAGTCATGTGATGATCTTCTTAGGTATCCTCCTCACTTGCTGAAAGAGTGGCTCTACTGTTCCCATAAGGTTGCCTGGATCTTGGCTGTTTGTTGCTGTTGGTTTTCCTCCTTGAGGTCCAGCTCCTGGTATTGTAAGAAGGTAGGGGGTTTAATGTAAAAGGGAGAGGAAAGAAAGGACACTTCTTGTTCCAAAGATGGTGAAGCAATGGAAAAAAAAAGGTGACACCAGTTTGACTTAATGGCTAAGAAGACAGATGGCCTCATATATTTTTTCTTTTTTTTGAAGTAAAAAAAAAAATATTTTGTTTGTGGCATGACTTGTGGTTCCTGAATGATTGAGGGCAGATGCAGGTGTTGTATTGCTCCTCTACATTTCATTCATCCATCTACATTGCATTTCTCAGTCCAAGCCTTAGAGTCACAGCTTTGATCCTGCAAGAACATCCTTGATAATATCTATTGGATTTATCTGCTATGGAACAGGATCTCAAGGACTTTCTGGCTATGCTTCCATGTCCCTTTCCCAGATCTGTTTATCCCATATGAAACACGTACGCCAGGTAGTTCTAACCTTAAAAAATTAGAAAGTCAGCTTGTAAGAAATGCAAATTTTTCCATGTTTCCTTTTCACCCAAATTAGATCAACATTTCAAAATATGTTTGCATACAAATTTTTGCTAAATAAAATTATATAGACATATCAAGGTGTCTGAAATCAGCTCCATTTTAAATAACATCCACTCGAGTCAATGAAGGTTCTCAAAAGAGCTATAATTTTGATTATTCATGGTTGCATTCTTATTTATGTTTAGCCTACCTGTCAAAATTGTATTTCTGTCAATGCACACCCTTTAGCATTTTCATGCCACTTTCAGAAATTATTCTTCCCTGGACAAAAAACTTTTTGAAAATTAAGTTTTTGTCTTAAATAGTCTTTTAGCCAAGTTATGATACACAATTCTATGGACAACCAGGGATTCGCCTTCCTGTAAGAGAAGTCTTACCCTTCTCAAGCTTAGCATAAGATCTGTTACTACTTATTAGTTCTATTACAGTTATGTATAGTAAATCCTAAACAGCATTAGAGTCCTGATGTAGAAAGTACAATTAAACAATTTATAACCTCAGAAGACCTAAACATCCACAATGCTGGTGTCTGACCAGAAGCAGGTTTTAAGAAGGACAGAAAAAGCAACAATAGCCTGACTGAAAATATGGATGAGAATTTCTTCCCAACCATGAGGAGAAGTGGGAGAGGGTGCAGAGGCGTCTGTGAGATGATGATAAGAACTGGCACCATTAGTGAAGTGATGGTGGAAGCTGACTGAACAATCCGACATTAGATTTGATAGGGGCTATACCAAGGATAAGCCCAAGGCCAAGTGTTTGTGAAGAGAGTGGGAAATGGTTCAGTCTGGAGCAATGTAGAATTTCTAGTTAAAGTTTGATTTGTTATGAATTTACTGAAAACTGCAATTTCTATCATACATATGCAGTACACATACAAGGAACAGTAAAGGTGTCAGAGGAGAACAAAGTTCCACCTTTTTATCAAAAAATGTAGAGACAATAGATTTTTGAATAGTAACAAAATAACCTTGTTTCAATTCCCTGCATAGGGAATTTTTAATTGTACTGTCATACTATCTAAGACATTGCCAAAATAACAACTTATTGGATATTGTAAGACATATTCCCCCTGGTGATAAGGCAGTTCTAGCTGACAAAGAATGATTAAATGTGTTCCAGAGCACAGATCAGGACTTCCTGGGCAGTTGACTAATTGCTGGGCCACTAAATCACTTTTATACTCTTGCTCTCTGTCTTCATGATCATACAATACATATAGTGATCTAGCTCCATCACGAGTGATTTCATCCTCAGTGAAGTTTACTTAGTAATGAAGATACCCGGCTGCTTGCTCGTGACTTCAGTTCAAATCCATCCACTTCCAGTTTCAAAACAGAACACCTTCCTCCCACCCCTGTAGCCTATGGTTGCACAAGATAAAGTATTTTTCTGGAAGTAGTAAGAGATGGCTTCCAATGCCCTGAAACAAATTAGAGGATTGAGGCAGTATCAGGTATCTTGTCTGTATGCTACTGGGTAGGAGAGGGTTAGTACTCCAATTGAGTTTGATGAACTTAGTCTTCACTTCTTTTATCTGTTTGAAAAGGGAAAACTGATTTATTTCAATCTGGAATAAACCCACCACACTAAACCAACTTATCTATATATTTTTTTCTCAATATGTCAAGATATGTAAAACCAGTCATGTTTGCTTTAATGCCAATTAGGTCAGAAACAGGTTGTCCAGAGAGGTTGTGTAGGCTCCATCCTTAGAGGTTTTCAAGACCTGTCTGGATAAAGCCCTAAGTGACCTGGTCTGATGCTGCTGACTCTGCTGTGAGCAAGTGCCATGACCTCCTGAGGCCCCTTCCAGCCTGAATTATCCTACAATTCTGTATTTTACATTCAGTCAAATTTAGTGATTTTATTGACTTAGTCAAACTAGAAAAAACACTTCACACATTCTAATATGTACTTAGCATTGATACCAGGGTGTGAGTTCATTAAAATTTAGGCTCCTCTGAGGCAATTCAACAGCTAGTAGGAAGTTCATTTGGTTTCATTTTATCTATTCATTTATTTATTTAGTGATTGACTTTCTTCCATGCCAGATTAGATCAGATGGAGGAGAAAAAAGATCTATGTGCTGTAGCAGAACTGGTGAGTGTCTGCATGATACAAACTAAATCACCATCTTCACAGAATATCAAGGAAACTATCTACCAATTGTTGATCCTTGAGCAATAAAATAATAAAATAAAAATTAATCTCTTTAGAGCCTCGTAAACTATAAAATTTCACATAGTGTTCTTGCAAACATAAAACTACAAGACTAACAAGGTTTAAATTTCATTTAAACATCCAAAAAATAAATTTAAATCAATATTTAAAAAGGGAAGCCACCAAAGTATCCACCCATTTGTAACTTTTAAAAACAAAGCCGTAGAACATTTATCATGGAAAGCTGTTGGAAAATGGCTGAATGTCATTCCCAAGTGATATGAAGTCATACCAGTTTATTGCCTCTGACTTCAGCTAATATTATGTTACACTTTCAAAGTGTTCTGAGATGAATATGACAAAAATTAAGAAAACCTCCTGTAATGTTTTCTTCCTTTTCTGGGATGCTATTTCTGGTCTGGAGAGTTTTAGGGCAGAGGAACCATTAAACCAGGTAATCTAACCTTGTTAAGTAACTAAATTATACCTTTAATTTATATATCTGTACATTAAACACAATTTTTATGTTTAACTAATGTAGTCTTTCCAGAAAGACATGATCTGAAGATGCTAGGAGATGAAGCATCCACTGATTATGTGGATCTACAAAAAGCTGGTGAGTGATTCTGAACTAATTTAATCTAAATTTCTTTCTCAGTTGCTTTCTACAAGCAGTATAAGTCCTTTGTTTAACATCTTTCTTCTATATAAAACTTACAAATCTTGACTTCCCTATTAGTTTAATGTAAGTTTTTCAAATTCATCTGTAAGTAATTCTGAGATCATATTCCAGTTGTCTTGAACCTGATAATGAATAGGGTTCAGGAACAACTGCCCTTAAAAGAGAATTACCGTGTAGCTACAAGATGAATTAATGAATCTATTAGAGGATTCACTACAATGCCAGTAAGAAGAAGAAATGAGCTTGAGCTTGAGGTTTTTCATAGAATCATAGAATTTTGAGTAATCTCAAGATGAAACCAAATGATGAGTTATTAATACTGTTTGGTCTCTTTCTAATGGTCAGAACTAATTTGTGCAATCATGTCTGACAAAGCACCATATATTTCTGAACTCATGTGTCCCAGTTCTGTTGTTGTACTTGGTTATGGCTACAATTGCACTTGACATTTTTATCAAGAACACAGTGGACACTTTGGCTTTTTTCTGTCTCCTTCTCTGCATAAGGTTCTGTTGTTGTTGCTGTTTGGGATTTTTTTAAAATCTCTTCCCACTGTGCCATTTCACACAGCCTGTGTTCTGCTCTGACCCTCAGGACTCCCGTTCTTTCTCAGTATCAGCGTGCCACAGCTTGGCTTCCTGGTGACACAAAACAGGCTGCTCTGCTGGAAAGGCATGTGCAACTAGCTGCCACATTTTCTCCTGATAGCCTGGGCTCAATGCCTTGATGAAAAAGTCCTGATATTGCATCCCTTTCTTTGGGAACTGTGCAGACATACCAAAACGCCACTCATAAAGATTGGGACAGTGGTTTGAATAACTGATAGGGAAATTCCCCTGGGGGTAGCATTCCTGTTCATCCAGCAGCTTCCAAGTCATATCAGGGCTTTCATTTTTATTTTCCATACCCTGATATTGCTATATCAGTATCTGCATTTGAGTCCAAGCCATTTCAATACAGATGCAGTAGAATAACTTTGCAACTAGTCGTATGACAAGAATCAGAGGAATTAGATCGTTAAGTCAGGCACATAATTACATTTTTCATTAACATTAAAGTATGCTGTAAAGAACAGTTGTAACCACATTTGAGAATAAAATTGCTAGATTCTCATATTAAAAAGACAAATACCAATGAGAGATAGCTGTTTTGTTTCAAGCAAATGTTTCATTTGATCTGAAGTGAAAAAAATATCATAAAATTTCCAGAGAATTTTTAGTTAATTTCCGTTTTGAATGGTTTTCATTTAGTGTAGGGAAATTTTAAAACTAAATAGACTGGCTAACCATCTTATCAGCTTCTGACTGAGGAAATTCAGCAAAATTAAGACAAACTCATGAAAAGTTTTGGTTCTCAGGGATCTTTATTGCAGTAAGTAAACTACATGAAAGAAAACAAATGCATATACATACTAACGAGGCCTTTTTAATTTTTTTCTTTATAGCAAACAAAGCAGTTTAGTATGACAGTGTCTAACTATTTCTAAAATAAGCAGAAACATACATTTTTCTAACTAACTTCTTTCATATGAAAGATAAAAACATGCAAAGCTGTCTAGAGCTTAAGAAGGGAAAACACGATGAAATTTGAGATAAGTTTGTCTACAAGTCCGTGTAAAATTTGAATATTACAGTGAAATTTGCTAGAGAAAGCACTAAGATAGATAAAGACACATTACTCCTTGAAAATCATCTGTTTATTTAGCTGCAATAACAAAATGCATATTTTCATCTCGTAAAATTTCTATGTTGAACATTGTTAAACTGCAGCAAACCCAATTACTTATTAAGAAAGCAATGCAATCAAGATAGAAAACAATAGGTGGCAATATCTCCTAGCAAGCCTAATGTGTGAAGTTCAATGCCATTTACAATCTCTGCCATATTCACTATCAATACTTTCCTTCTGAGTCACATGTAAGTACTGAGAACACAGATTTAGTGTGTCCACAGAACACAATGTACATCCAACAGAACGGCATGTGTCCAACCCTATGGAAGGACCTACGTCACCGAGCTCTGCTGAAAGCCATTGGTGCCTCATTCAAGCAAGGGCAATCCCTGAGCATTCAGGATCTATGACAGGCAAGAATTTGGCATTTATTTGTTTTAAATAAGAGTTGCTCTATTTTATGCCACTCTGTTCAGTCGCTGAACTACAACATGGTCTCTTGCTTGCTCACTTCAATGAAATAGTAAATGAAATATTTTTATGTAAAGAAGTAATTTATCCCAGAGCTGTTTCTAGGCTACTTTCTTTCTGGCCTTCATGCTTTTTTTCAGCTGACTGATTCATATGGGAATGGGTAGACCAGAGCAATTCATTCGGATTTAGTAGCAGCAGAGAGATTTCTGGGAGCCAACAAACCCACATTTTATTACTGGTTTGGTCACTGAGCTGCTCTTTTTGAGGTGTCCCACACATTTTCTGGGCTATTGAGAACATGAGTTGTCTGGGGATGTGTTTGGGGTTTGCTTTCTTTTACTACATGCCTGCACAGGACCTTCTGCAGAAAGATCCTGATTTTGGCAGAAGGCAGGCAGCTCAGGAAAACCTCACTCCTTTTGTGCTCCCAGAATGCAGGATCTTTCCTCAAACAGCAGTTAAATATGGGAAATCAAATATCATGCCTCATCTTCACTTTCTGGAAGCACTCAGCTGTTCACTAAGTTCTCCTGCACTTGAACAAGTGACTATGGAAAGAACACTGCAGAAGAGAAATCATATAGACCCCTCTCAATTTTTCATGCTAATCTAAAAAGGTAGTAAGGGATCATGGTGCAGAAAGCAGCACTACCTCTTTCCAGATAATCTTGTGATCTGGCTGATACAGCAGGTCTTTGGGAGGGAGGGGATATGTACTAAGGGAAGGAAGGTATGTGGGCACGTGATTCGTCTTCTATAGATATATCTACACACACATACATATCAACAGGTCTCTGCAGCTTTGAAGCAGACACTTAAGCTGCCTTCAGACATGGAAGGGTTTTCTAGCATGATCTACCTCTTTGTGCCTAACTGACTGATTTCTAAAAAAAGGCTGTTTAATATGCTGCTTTTTGCCAGCCATACGTTCTGAGATGACTAATTCTCCAGGACACTTTGCAGTGTGTGATCAAAGTTAAACCTTACACCTCAGGATTGCTATCCTCCTGTCTTTCGTAGCTGTTTGTGTAGTGACCTATGTCTAACACAGAATAGCCACGGATGAATAGTTATAAATCCTGGTTTTCAAAACTTAAACTAATGAACTATTCTCCTAATTTCAGTTTGAGATTTGCTCTTTCATTTATTGGTTTTACTTTTCCCTCTCTCTTTAAAATGTACTCTAATGAAAGCTGGGATTGAAGGATGGGATTGCCAAAAATATTAACTAATGTTGTGTTGGTCACTATTTTCCAGCCAATTAACTCAGACCAGCACTCAGTGCTTCAAAAATCCTTTCAGTTAGTTACCTGAAATGAAATTATTTAGGCTATCAAATGACTGTAGTAAAGAAAAGAACTTCTCAAGATATACAACTTTGTTTAATCATTTAAACTGACCATTTTATGGTGACAATACAGCCACCACAATTCAGGTCTGAAAATCACAAACTGTTTTTCACTGTTGATATTTATCTGATGTTACAACTTGTCTCCAGTTTTTATTCTCCTTTTTTGTTCTGAAAAAAGTTAGCATGTGGTTTGCAAAAACTGGTGGTGTACCAAGAGAAGTCTTGGAACTAGAAATGGGGGTAAATGAGCTTAAAATATGCATGCACTTGTTCCTGTAAAGTTCTATAGTGATGAGATGTCTACAAAGTATACATGGAAAAATGCTCTTCTTCCATAGTGAGAAAAGCACCAGTTAAGAAGTATGCTTTAGAATAACAGCTCCAGAAAATAATGGGTGTTTGGATTCCTGTATTGCACAGGAGACTGGATTATAAGATGGTAATAGTATCACAATGCTTTAAGGGTGTAACTTCTTCCTAGTTCCTTGTCCTTAAGAACAACCTCAAGAAATATAGTAAAAGGTTCATTCTTCATGTTTTTACTGTGTCAGCTGCTAATACTAGATGAAATCATGAGCTACACAGCAGAATCAAGATTGACATGTAGGCTGGGGTTGATGTATGCCTGACAGCATTAACCCAGTTAGCATGAACCCAGTGGAGACCCTCAAAAAGTAGCCTCACTCCTAACCCTTGTCACAGCCAACATTTTCATTGCAACTGCTACCCTTGCTTGCTACATTAAAGTAAGCATCCCAGCGTCTAGCTTATAATTATAACCAGACCTTCATTTGATTACCCAGGAGTATCTGAAGAGTGGCTTCATTAATGAAAACAAGCTGCTCTGTGTCCTTGGGACAAGTGCAAGAGAAACACTGATTTGGTCTCCATTTGGAGGGCTGACTGAGCTTGGACAAAAACTGCAATCAGTTCTTGGCTTTTATGGTATGAGAAGGAAAGAAAGATCCCCTGAAGAGAGCAGTGTGATGATAAATCTTTTTTCGTTTTTTTTTTTAAATGCATAGTTCATATGTATAGTTCATATTATCAGCTACCTCATATTTTTAATCAGTGCCTAATTTAGGTAAGAAGAAATCTGTCAAATGAGGTGTGTTCACATCTCACTGAAATCGAGCTTCAAGTGAGCAACCAACTCTCTTAAACTCCTTTAAAATCTCAGTTCTTACGTTTCTTGGGAAAGTTGCTGTTCAATTTGAACAAGAAAAGGAAATGGGCCTGGGGGGGATTCATGGGGTGGGGACATAATAAAGGAAATTGAAAACCAAATGCTTTTCTTTCTGTAGCTTCACAAACATTTGTTAGATATTTAATTAACTTCATACTTGGTTTTGCAGGCCGGATCCCACATTAGTAGCGTCAGTTGCTAAATATGTAAAATCCGAATAGTTATTACTGTTTTAATCAGCAAAATTGTTAGCTGTGTTCTCTTGGTGTTGGTTTATGGAGGCCCCATAAACTGGCACACAAACATTCAATGTCCTGCCAGTTTTGTTTTCTATTTTGGCTGATTAATTCAGACACAGAAAACAGATTAACTTCCTTGTTCTTCATGAATTATTGGTGTAATGCTGAGTACTGATACCATCCTGTCACGTGCAGACTGTGAGCACTCACAGGAGTCTTATTAGTGCTTGTTACTTTTTTTTTTTTTCTTTCCATAAATCTTTTTTTCTTTTTCCACAGCACTTTTTCTCACCTAGGGAGACAGAGCAGATCCACGACCAATGTGTGCTGGCGCCCACCAGCTGGTGCGCAGGAAAAATGGGGTCGCTTAGTTCTACTTCTGAATCTCTAAGAGATAGTTTGTGGGTTTTGTTGCTTTTTTTAGCTGTATCTCCATGATTTATGAAATAATCATGTCAGCTTTCCGCAATATAGGAATTCATTACAGATTAACACTCAGCTATCAGATCCAAATGGGGGAAAGGCGAACAATTAATGCTGCCTAACTTGGAGAAGTATCTAAAGAGCTGTGCCTGTAGACAGGGTTAGAAACCTGTAACTCTTGCCAGTAAAAAGCATGGCCTTTAACTTATTAAAAATAAAAATAAGGGTTTGCTTTTATTTACTGCATGCTACAGTTTACTCCTTGGTAGCTCTCCTCTACTTTGGGGTTTGTTTCTGAAACTGAAGGAACAGGGTTCTTGTTTTTGCTTCAATGTATGTATAATTACCTTTTTCCCTCACCACCCACTGATTTGTGCACTTGAGCTTTAAATAACAAGACAGCTCTGAAGAAAACCGAAAAAATACTTCAGTCAAAGGTGACCACATTCTGTTTGCAAGTTAAACTTAAATGTTATATTTTCTCCCAGCTCAAGTATTCCATTTGCCTCTCAAGCTGAGTAAAGTTGTTTGTATGCAGATTTTCCACAAGACAGCTGGTAGTAGCTTTGACAACTTTAAGGCTTTAGATATCACTGAGAAATTCACTTTAATAATTATTTCTTGCACAAAAATTCATAAAGGTTATCCTGTTTTAAGTATAGCAGTCAAAACAATAAGCAGATATAGGGCTAAAAAGCCTGAGTTTGTATAAAATAGGCTTAATTTATGACTTTGTAGTCTCATGCTGCAGAAGTTATTTGCCTGACAGGACTTGGGTGAAATTTAAGACCATGTTACAAAAGATTGGGAGAGACATGGGCGGAGGTTGTTAAGCTGCCATTTTACTACTTTGATTTGTTAAGTGGTTTAAATTATACTGTGGGTTGCATATGATTTTTTTTTACAGTTGTCTAATTATCATTTAAAATTGTAAATATAAAATTTTAGGGAATTTTTTTGTAAGTATACGTAAGTCTACACTGATTAGAGCTTATATATTTTTACCAGTTTGTTTGGTTTTATGCTTCTCTCAGCTGGTACAGTGAATATTTCTGCCTCCACCATAAAGTGGGTTATAACATTTGTGTATCTATACTTTGGAGGAGTATTTAGGTTTTTAAATGCTCTGTAATGGATTTTTATCTGCTTTTTATTTACCAGTTCCTGAATCTGTATTATATGTTTGCTCATAGAGCCTGAATGCACTGCCTGGGCTGTTTGTCAGGGTTCTTTTAGGAACAGGGCCATATCTAGTGTTCCTTGTCCACCTAAAACTCTTTTGTCAGTAGAAGGACTGGGAATATAGAAATGGATCCCAGGAGGGATATATAGTAGCTATGAATAGTATGTTAGTTGACCACAAAGCAGAGCTGTTACTGGCACAAACCAGAGACAGCTCATTAGAGAAAAGAATATTATAGTAGTGGAAGAAGTTTTGCTTCAAATTGCTTTCCAAATGTGGCATTCAGAAATGAGATGGACCACAACACCCAAAAAGGATGGATGATCTTGAGGATAAGTTATGAGTTTTTAACTCCAGGAGAGATCTTTGCTAGTGAGGTTTGTGTTAATGGACACACTACAGGCTCTACATCTTTACTTTTTTTCTAAATGGAGGTTGTTCCACATGGGGGTACAGACTTTTTCTTTACTCTAAAGCCTTTAAATGGATTATAAGATACAGATTCATATGTTCTCATGTCTTCAAAAAACAGAATGGACTTTGTAAAACCAGACAAAGGCTGATAATTCTTTACCTGGCATGTGGCTTACTTGTGAAAATATTTGTGCAGTAACCTTTTACAGAGAAGTATGAATTTGTTTGCTCTGTTGAACAGAATAAAAAAATTACAGCATTTTTCTGTTTTCAGAAACAACAGTCCTTTCGTATTTCCCAGGCCTCAATACAGAACATGATGTTGCATACTCAGTCACACAAAATTTCACAACGTGGATTCAGGAGCCCAAGAGATTTCAATGTTTCAATAAAAAAGCTGGGAAGTTCCTGCATAAAACCTGAGCTTTCCCATCCCTCCTGTCTCAAATACAAAAGGACAAGTTCTGTCTTCATATGACAATGTGAGCTATCTGTGACATTTACATGATCACTTTATGTGCTATAAACTACTTGGTATATCATATAAAATGCTTATATTTCTCATTGTTTCCTCTTTCACTGTAGCTTATTATAATATGAAATTCAGTCACCTAAATGTTGGGCTTAATCCAAATTCAAATTAAATTTCTTGAACAGTATGTACACCCCTAATTAAGGACAGTATAATCCCTTCTGCTATGGTAGGCAACTGTAGATAATAACTAGAAATACTGCATTTCTAAAGCTGCTTTTTTATGATTCTAGTGTGTTTTGCAAACCTTTGGTAGGGTCAATCTCATTTATGAGCTCCTTTAACTGCATTTTCCTCGTACCTTTTAAACTTCATGCTTTATGTAGTACACAGTAGGTCAGCTTTGTGTAACCCACCAGAAATATTTGAACTGGGTCATAAGAGGCTCAGTCTAAATTGTTTAGCTTTTCCTTATCTTATAAGCCTGTCTTTTCTCTAGCTCTAAGTTTAGGGTCCTTTCTTTTGATGGTTACTTTGTTACATTTCAAAGTTTAAGCTATTTTTCCCTTCCCTTCACATTTTATGATGTTCTCAATGTTGAGATTAGGAGCAGAGGAATACAGCATCAAACCTTCAGGTTCAGATCGAGGGTCCATCTCCTCAAACATTTGTCTCCAACAATGGCTATAAACAGATAGATCAAAAAATAGTGTAAGACTTGGCTTTATCCATTCTTACAGAAACAATGGCATGTGGTGTAAATAATTTTTGTACTTTACTAACTGTAGTAGATTGAACAAATGGGTTTCAATCATCTATAAACAACTATAAACACCTATAGTCTAGACATGTACATCTGAGCTTATCACTTTAGGCCCCTTATGGTCAGTGGGGAGAAACAGACTCTGCTAAAGTGTAACTCAGTTTATCCTAAAGTCAATATCTAAAATGCCTAAGACGAACCACACTAAAACATCTATTTTGTTCCATTGAGTCTAAAGGGAGCTTGGGTTGACTAGCTAAGATACAGACAGAAAACATTTACATTTTAGGTCAGGTGACTCTCATACGAGGTTTTAAACTTTATTTTGTAATAAGTCATCTGAATCTGGTTACTGATACTGCATTTTTTTAAGATTTACACATGAGTTATTCTGCTATGGAAATTGGGCAAAGCTTTGAGTTTCCAGAGGTAATACCAAACAGTTCTGGGTCAGCATCCTGTTTTATTTGAATATCCTTAAGTGGCAAGACTGTGCTGATCTCCTTTTTCTTATGCATTCATGCTACCTTTACAGCAGCTTACAGTGTTAGGAGTACTCCGAATCAATAGGTTTCCTACTGTGAATCTGGTGTCTTGCTTGGATACCTTCTTTGCAAGTAACCTGAACCCACAAGGAGGACAGACTGCTTCAGGTCTCACTTTTGCCTGAGTTGGTCATGGCTATGGCAGTCTGGTGGTTAAAATACTAGCTTGAATCTACGTATCAGTCCTTTCTCTACTCAAGTCAACATCTTAAGCACATACTGTAAACAATCACTTTCACACGTGTGTAGTATTGTCTGAAAACTTCATTATAAGTAATATATACCTTCCAAATAGATTGCCTTGTATAAAACAGTATAGATGGTTGAAATTACAAATTGCCAAAAATCTCAGATGACATCTATTTGACAAGAAGGTCATGTGGATAAGCTGGCATACTGCCATGTATGCCATGCTACAGCAGGCAACATGACAGCAGGCCACAACAATTTTTATGAAAATCCTTCCCCAGACATTTTGATTATGGATTAGTTCTTTGCTGATGCTGATTTTGTGCCATCACAATCTAAAGATCCAAGTCTCAGAGGGGTTTAGGCATCTGATGTCCATGGGAGCTCAGCACCACAGAGAGTCTGAGCCCAGATATGTGGTCCAAAGTTGTCAGGTTGACTAAAGTGTCTCCAAGTGAGCCTGGGGATGAAGAACTCAGTTCTGCTATAGCTCCAGTGATGCCAAGGCTTGGCTGGCTGAATCCATATGATGCAAACCAACCTCCATGGCTAGGGAGTCCCGGGATGCTGCAGTCAGACAGCAATGCCCAAAAGCCAGCTAGAATCACACTGTGCCATAAATCTTTCCAATGAAATAAGAGGGGGGAAACAGGCTTATTGGATATGTTAATCCATTTAAAAGAGAGAGGGGAGCTAGTCTCTCTTCCCTCTGGAATTGTATCAAGAATATTTTATATTGGAATTGTAGTAATGTGTAGCAATTTAGCACCTTTTATCTTGGAATATCGTATATGTAAGTGGCAAATATAACAAGGACTTCTGAAATGTGATTTGGCCTTTTCCAACCAGAATGATTCTATGATTCTGTGTATTCAGGCTGCTGGTGGTTGCAGTGAGCAGTGGAAAATTTATTCAAACTCTTTCCAGCATAATGTTCCGAATGCACAAACCTGCAGAAATACTTAAATGTGAGTGAAGAAAATTACATCTAAATACATCATTTTAAATATTTTATTACTACTGCATTGATATTTTATAGTCTGGGTCACTAAATGGGATTAATAGAAAAAAATTTAATTCAGTACTTCTACAATATGGGTCACTGAAAGTAAGTTTTAGTTATATAAACAGAATCTAGCAATTTCCTGTACAGATATATGCTCATATAGACACTCATGTAGTGCATAAAAGCAGCATTTTTCTTTTCATGTATTGTTGGTGGGAAGAAAGAAAGAAATTAATTATTTGAGAACTTTAGAGAGAGAAATATTTTAATTTTTCTGAAACTGTTATGGGCATAAATTAAAATCTTTTAGCAAATATGATATTGAAGTGTATCTTATGTTTTGGTGGAAATAGCTAAATGAGGTAGCAGATTTAAGAAGAAATTAAATAAAAGTTCATGAACTATCACCTTAAAAAAAAAAGTAATAAAAAATAGAAGTTTTTGCAACACTTTAAAAAAAGATGCAATTGCAAAATTATTTGGGAAAAAAACAATCCAAGGAAATGGAGTTCTAAGACCCCAGTGAGATTGTTCTCCAGGTATGCTGGTGGGAATTCCCACACCTAAATTTGGATTACTTTTGTCATTAGGGCTCATATTAGCATTTATTCTCCCTAATTGTTTCTGTCTAGTTTCCTGAGTTGTACAACTGTTGATCATGGTTTTATCCTTCTTTAACAATGTCTGCCAAGTTATGGGGAAGGCTCGTCACTGTTGCAGGACTCACTGGTATCCCTAAGGAAAATAGTATGTACAGCCGATGAGACCAATAGCAAGGACAGTAAGAAACACAACAGCTATCAGGTATTTCTGAAAACAGCTAAAAATAGTGTTCTGCACTTTGGGAAAATTAATCAGTGAGTGATAGTGCTGATGAGGTGATGTAACTCAGCTTTCTGCCTCTTCATTTTCATGCTAATGTTCTTCTGGAACCAGGCAGAACTGGATTGCTCTTACCTCAAGTGCTTGTGCAGTATCAGTTTCCGTTCATTCAGCTGAAATACCTTCTTCCCTTGAGAAGAGACATTACTGTTCTTTTTTAGCTCAGACTCACAACTGTTATGAGGAATTGTTTGGAGTTTTAACAGTTAGAGTCCACATGTGAGGAAAAAACAGTTCCCTCCAAACAAACTCATAGTCCCCTGGAGATTATTCCCTGGATCCAGATTACTAACAGTGGGAGGAAGGCCAACACAAAGGCATAAAATATAATGGAATGACTAAAACAATGTGGCATGATTCGTAGGGTGAATTTCCATAACCCAGTATTCATGGATGTTGATTGTTTGTTGCACAAGATGTGGTATAAGATGTTAATTATTTTATTTATAATTGTTGAAAATATTCATTTAAGTTTCAAAATAAATGTGTTTATGCCTTCTTGGTTTGTTTCTGACTTCCATTGTCAGAATTAATTTATTCATGTATATGTACTCTCACACTTGTTCCAAGTGTAGATTTTCAAATTCCTGTACCATGAACAGGACCTTCTGCGACGTACACAAGTACAGTGCTGTAGCTGGTTGAACTGTAGCTATGAACAGATCTGTTATAGAAAATAAAATTGAACACTAGAATGAAATATGCATGTAAATTGCCTATGCTTGATTTATAAGTTTGAGCAGGTAGGAGTCAGAGAAGATCAGTTGTCTAAGTAACCTAATTAATTAAAATTAATTCTGGTTTCTTTAGAACATTTTTATATCACCAACCCAAAATTGCTTATTCAAAATGCTTTTGTATATTCTGAGAATTATTTGTACACATTCAGTAAAGGAATAAGGCCTTTAAAATGTGAGTTATACTGTAACAGAGAATTGTTCATTTGCAGTCCCTGGAGCTTAAAGATGGAAGAAATGTGGCTGTGCAATTCAGTATGTGGAGAAATCCAGATCTTGTGTATAGTCTTAAAAAGAAAAGAATAAACCTATTGGTCACAAAGTACAGATTCATCTGCACCATGAACTTATTATCAACTTTCATTGCAGTTCAGTTAAAGACAGAAATATTACGTGATGGTAACTGACTGGACAAATATACCTGAACTAGTTTTGGGGTTTTTTTTAATAAAATTCCTTGTAAGTTGTAAGACTACATAGTGGATCCTTCATTTATAAAGTAAAAGAACAAGAGCAGGAACAAGAGAGATGGATTTAGTTGGAAATGAATTCCTTCATCCTGAGGACCTTCATGGACCTGCAAGAACAAACTCCTTGGATAACAATGGGCAAAAGCAGTGGAATGTTCCCTGCACTCCCTTTGTCTGGTGGAGGTTTTGTCTTATGATTAATTTAAATACCCGAAACCAAATTTTGGCCCCAAAATGGCAGCTCATTTGCAGTCCTCTTGTCCTTTGGTGTTGAGTCAGCTCAGAGAACTCATTTAGACAAAAGCCAGATGTTTTGACGGCTTGTTTGTAGGGCTGCTTGTTAACTGGATCAGTAACTTGGAGACAAGGAGGACTCCACATGCTGACCCTTCAGGAGCAGGAGGGAACGAGGCCAAAAAAAGACAAGGAAAATTTTGGAATGCCCTTGGTTAGCAGGGTCAGGACATGACTGTGAGTGTATAACTCCATCCAAGGAGATTTTATTTCAAAATTCAATGACCTTTGATGTAGCAGGGACTGGGCTTCCAGAGCCTAATTTCTACTTCCCAGACCAAAGCTCGGAGCGAAATCTCAGTATCACTAGAGAACCTGACTTGAGTTTCACTGCCCAAATCTGATCCCAGACAAGGGGAATTTGTCATGTAGACACTTTGAAACATCTTGGTGGTGCCACAGAGTGGTAATAGAGTGCAATAATATGGCCTGGTCACAAGTCCATAAGATCTTATATTCAAGTTGCATCAGCCCGCAAGTAAGCCAGGGACACTTTGAGGCAATACTTTGTGGAAAGTGAGCATTCAACAAGCATTCAAATGGCAGTTTCTTGGTTGAATAGTGGCGGGAAAACGGTCACCTGTCCACTGGGAGCTGAGCTGACACTGATGTCAATGACTCTTTCCATATACATAATGAGAGATTTCAGACAGCAGTAATCTGCGATAAACCTCAACTTTTTTCCTAAATCCAAACCACCCAGCATTTAGTGGGAGGCTCAGAATCATGCCTGAGCCTTTGATGCTTGGGCTGGTCTCCAACAGGAACTTTCAGTGGTTGTGAACAAAGCAGGACAGGAATCAGAACCAGGTAGACTGGTAAGATCTAAGGATTTCATTACCAATTCCCTGAACCATCCAACCCCTTTTCAACCAGGCTTTCTGCCATTTTTCTCCCAGGTGATGTTGTTTTGCCTCAATGTACGAGTTATTTAAGGAGCACCTCTTTAAATAAAAATCTTTTAAGGTAAAGTTCAAGTTTTCTCTTACCTTTTTTTAAGTTATAAGAAAAAAAAATAAAATTAGAAAGACCCTTTCTATGCCAACAGAAAGACAAAAATTTTCCATCTTGCTGCTTAATTGGCAATATAATAGTTTAGAATGTACTTTTAAGAGGTCTGGACACACTAGCTGGTATTATCCTGTCCAAATGGCATTAGTGCTTTGTTAACACTCACTTATACTGCAAGAAACCTTCTTGCTGTTATATCATAAGGCTTATTTCTAAAATGTCTCCAAAATGTCAAACTGGCACTAAGATGAGGACATAAATGAAGCATTTGAAGTACCTTAAAGAATCTGAAATAAAATAAAAATTACCATCCTATACAATATGACACCTTATTTTTTCTAGTAGAGATTGGCAATTTTTTTCTGTCTGGCTTCATCAAGGTGTAGTTGAGCACATTCTGGATTAAAATGATGTTCCCAAGTTCTTCACATGATGAATTTTCAAGCTATAAGTATGCAGGCGTGAAATCTGGCACCTTCCAAGCTGTACATTTATACTTACAAATTCACTCAAGATTTATAGCCATTACTAGCAGATGATGTCATCAGCCGTTGCACATATTCCCTACCTCATTTTCCCAAGGTAGGATTTAAATTTTTTTGAGGAATGCAGAACTGGCAATGAGTACTGATAATGAGCAACAAATAGCAGGGACAATGTCAAATTATTTTTAATACCAGAACACAATTCCTTTGCGGTTAATACTCTGCAAAATGTTAATGCATCAGCAACTTTGTTGCTGTGTAAATGCATTTCCCACAATATTAGAAAGTTTTTCTCTTACCTATAATTTCCAAATTGCTAATGCAGCAAGAAGGTGACCAGCTCTGAGAAGCTACCCTCCAGGAAATGGACATAAAATCAAATCCTGCCCTAATCAGACAAAATTCCTTCTGACAGTGCTAGAAACTTTTATATGAATTGGGCAAGCAGGTCTTGGCCAATTTTCACTCTAAATAAGTACAATTTAGCCACTGATTTATGGTAACGGGTTAAATTCTGCTTGGTAGGATTTGGGTAAATCTGGAGTAACTATATGGATATCGGTGGGCTTTTTTTCTGGACAGTCACCAGTGCAAATAAGAGTAGAAGGATCTGGCTCTTTGCATAAGGTTGCTATTTATTCAAAATATGCTCCTACAGGATGTTCACATTCTTTCTGCAAATATTTCAGTTGTGACTCAGGGCTATGGATTCAATGTGAAATGAATCACAAAAATATCAGACTTCTAATGAATGATATGTAAAGATGAAGTCTGTAGTGAACAGTGATTTGAAAAAAGGGCAGAGATATTTTTTTGCTGCCCATAAGGGGTAGTCATGAATCATGACTCTATGCTATACCTTGTCCATGACTTATGGTAATTTTATTTCTTCTAGGGAACTGGAGAAACATTGAATGGAAGAATTATTGACATATGCCAACATCTTTTATGGCAAGATGTTGTTGCCCAGCAGTGGAAGAAGCAGTTGTTGCCCAGTAGTAGGTGTGCCAAGTGCCATATAAAGTATGTCTACCATGAAACACTGCTTCTTCCATCAGATAATACCAAGCTATGGCTAGTGGTAAAGAGGATGTGCTACCTCAGGCAACTGAAGCTAACTACATTCTGGTTGAGAACACTTCTTTTCTTCTTGGAAATCATGAATTCATGTCATTTTTTATTTGCTCCTCCAAGTTAATTTGCCTATAAAACCTAATGCCTAATGTAGGCAAGGAAAGTATGAGCTTGTCACAATAAAACCTCAGTATATTGATTTTTGAAAACACAGCTTTTTCTCTAGTTCCTGCATTGACCCTCAACTGGATTGGATCCTCATTCTGAGCTAGCACAATGTTGAAGTAGTTCTTGGTAAATTCTTTGTGATAAATAATGTATTAAACATGTTTATCTTTTATTCTGACTATTGATGGTCCAGTGACAGACTTTTAAAAAATATGTGTATTTTTAATCTGTAAAATAAATGTCAATGTCTGGCTTGAAAGTTTCTAGTACTGAAAACTTAAACATTTGGTTAACAGGGGAAAGCTTCTATAGAGCTATTTTTATTTTGCAACCATACTGAAAGATCATGACTTACTAACTTACCTCATCTAAAGTTATGCCTCAGTGACAGCAAAAAAGCACTTTCAAAGTCAATATATTCCTGGGAATGACCCTTGGAGATGTCCAATCTCTATTGACTATAGAATGGGATTAGAATGATTCCATTTGTACCATAATAAGTACTTAAATTTGCTGGAATGAACTGGAACCAAAGTGTCTGAAACAAAATTTTATTTATACTGGAAATGCCTATGCTTACAGATATTGATATTTATAGACATACAAAACTACCACTTCAGAGAAGAGTCAGCATCTTTTTAAATCACACCTAGATATTTCTATAATTTACCATGTCAGCTCATCAAAATAAAATATCATGATATATCACATGAGATATTGTCTGGCTAGGAAAGTCAGAGTCATGCAAATACTAGGGTCTGAAAAGCATGCAGGAGTTTCTGGATGGAAATGCTCACTGTTCCTTCAAAGGTTTTTTTGTTTCATTTTGCTTTGTTTTGATGAGGGTTTTTTGGTTTTCTATTTGCAGTGAAAATGCAAAAGACATTCATCAAAACTTTTTTCTGGGAATATTTTTTCCAACCATCTCTCTAAATAAATAAATAGGAGATTTGGCTTTTTCCCATATTGCACATTAAAATTTATCAAACATAATAAGCATGACATACCAACACTAACTATGAACTATAAGGTTTGTGAAGTATGAAACCTCTTCTTACTGTGTGTGTTTGAATCACCAGTTTTCTTCAGGTAAACCTAGTTGCAACACAAAATCCTATTAATGGAAATATTACAGTCATGGCTCAGATAGTCAGCTGCTGACTCAGCAGCAAGACTCAGCCATTTAAACACTCTGAGGAAAGAGACCTCATTTTATAACGGCTTCGTTGTGACCCCTTAGGATTCTTGTTGTTAAAATTCTGCTAAAATGATTAGACAGAATTTCACATTATCCTTCCTTCCTTCCTTCCTTCCTTCCTTCCTTCCTTCCTTCCTTCCTTCCTTCCTTCCTTCCTTCCTTCCTTCCTTCCTTCCTTCCTTCCTTCCTTCCTTCCTTCCTTCCTTCCTTCCTTCCTTCCTTCCTTCCTTCCTTCCTTCCTTCCTTCCTTCCTTCCTTCCTTCCTTCCTTCCTTCCTTCCTTCCTTCCTTCCTTCCTTCCTTCCTTCCTTCCTTCCTTCCTTCCTTCCTTCCTTCCTTCCTTCCTTCCTTCCTTCCTTCCTTCCTTCCTTCCTTCCTTCCTTCCTTCCTTCCTTCCTTCCTTCCTTCCTTCCTTCCTTCCTTCCTTCCTTCCTTCCTTCCTTCCTTCCTTCCTTCCTTCCTTCCTTCCTTCCTTCCCTCCTTCCTGCTTTCATTTTTTTAATTTGAAGCTGGACCTCTTTACCATAGAAACCATCCACTATATTCTGAAAGCATTCAGCTTGGACACAGCCTTGTACAGCTCTGTTTCGGTTCAGAAGCGCAGAAAAGCACAGCAGTCAGCTCGGTGTTCAGGCTTTCTATCTGGTCCTCATATTACATCCTTTTTTTTTCTGCGTACATCTGGTAAGGTAGTTTTCTAAATTTGTCACTATTAGAGCAATGCAAACTATTCATGAGAAAATCTCCAAAACACATGGAACTCACCTGCTTCCATGTTTCATTACAGATCTGAAATTCAGCCCAGTTTCATCAAACATTTCTCAAAGTTCACAAATCTTTCAAATACACCTGGTTGAGGTATAGTTCTGCCTCTAGGTTATCCAAAGCCCACAGTGCACGTGAAATCAAAGGAACCTCTCTAATTTTTAGGTTTTGCTTTTTAATTCAGTTTTGCTCTGGGCTGGCTCAGTTTATTCGGGTTCCAAATTTGAAATAAAACTTTTCCTTCTCCCCGAACTTTCACCCAGCTCTTCTCTGGTTGCCAAAAATGCGATCAACGGGAATAGCTCTGAAGACCTCGCCTCAGGCAAAGCTCCCATTTCTATTTTCTTCAAGGAAAGCTTGACCTGGCTAAGAGGACTGATAATGAGCAAGAAATAGTAGGGGCGGCCTCAAGTATTTTTAACACCAGAATGCTATTCCTGTGTAGTCAGCAGCCTGCTGTGAAATGCATCAACAACTCTGAAACTGTGAAAAAGATGCTTCCTAACAGAAAGTCATTATTTGCCTACAGCTATTATTTACTGTTTGTTTAGCTTGTTGTGCTCAGCACAATATATGGAACAAGTAAATGTAATCTAACCAATAACACAGAACATGGATTAATATATAACAATATTTTTATCATAAAGTTTATCGTGTCCAGGCTGATCTGGCAGGGAACAGGCTTAGCAAATTCAATTTTTGTGTGTCCTAAAGTACCACATCAAAATATAGACACTTTCTATTCAATTCAGTTTTAGAAAGAATCTTGTACCTCTTCATATCACAATGTCTTTCTGAAGAGCATGATGTCATGTAACTAACATCTGTAATATACAGTGTATAGTTCTGCAGTGTGAGGAGATACTCTACGCATGTCATTGGATTTGTGTAGCAGTTCTGGGGAGGGAGAGTGGGAGAGCTGAGTGATAAATGTGCTGCATATATCTAGCAGAAAAGTGGGTCGGATGAACGGCATGTGATAGACAGGACAACATGGGTTGTTGGGGTTTTTTTTTAACATTTCTTTTCCTGTGAGAATTAACTCCAGAAACTTGGACCAACCTCTCGAAAGGAATGTTTTCTCCTCTGCACAGACAAGCGTTACCTTCTGGGTAGAAAGTCTTGCTGTGCCGGGGGAGGGGATTTTGCATCCCAGGTTCCCACCCTGGTGCCAGAGAGATTCTTTGAAAGCCTGTCCACACTGCCAGCTGCAGACAGATTCGCTCCTCCTGCCTTAACCCCAGAACCAGAAGGGCGGTTCTGGATAAACTGCCAAATCAGGCCTGGAAGCAGAATAGTCACGTTCACACACAAAGGGCAGGGTATATTAGCTTGGGCACGGCGCCAAGTACATGCAGCTATACTGCTTCCAGATGCAAACTGGTGAGTCCACAAAGTCCTACTCTGCACTTGCATGGACTTACTAATTTGGATCGCTGGACCAAACTCTGTTTTGCCCTCAGCTATCCTGACTCCAGGCCATCAATCATCTTGCAGGCAAGGGGAAAGAGTTTCAACTTATTCCGTTTTTTTTGCACCTTAGAGGAAGCCAGTGGAGACACAGAACATTCTGGGATAGTTTGTGTTGTTGGGTTACGCCACTGATTTAGTTTCAGATTCCTAGGACAGATGGCTTAGGGCCCAGGTATATTTTATTACTGAATTCCAGATTGAAGGTGAGAAAAGCTCGGATAAGCTTATACCAAGGCCATCATCTACTAGAAGAGGAGAAATCTCCTTGTCAGAAACCAGGAGCAGCAGAAAAAGGAAGCCAGTTGTACTCTCATCTTTGCTTCACTGCACATCAGAAGTTTAGAGGATATTGGGAAAAGAGAAGAGAAGAGAAGAGAAGAGAAGAGAAGAGAAGAGAAGAGAAGAGAAGAGAAGGAAAAGAAAAGAAAAGAAAAGAAAAGAAAAGAAAAGAAAAGAAAAGAAAAGAAAAGAAAAGAAAAGAAAAGAAAAGAAAAGAAAAGAAAAGAAAAGAAAAGAAAAGAAAAGAAAAGAAAAGAAAAGAAAAGAAAAGAAAAGAAAAGAAAAGAAAAGAAAAGAAAAGAAAAGAAAAGAAAAGAAAAGAAAAGAAAAGAAAAGAAAAGAAAAGAAAAGAAAAGAAAAGAAAAGAAAAGAAAAGAAAAGAAAAGAGAAAAATTTCAGTTGGAAGGAACCTGCAATGATCATGTAGTCCAACTATGTGGCCACTTAGAATCACAGAAGCATTTGATTGGAAAATACCCTTAAGATCACCAAGTCCAACCATTAACCTAACACTATCAAGTCCACCACTAAATCATGTCCTGAAATGCCACATTTACCTGTCTTTTAAATACCTCCAAGGATGGTGACTCTATCACTTCTCTAGGCAGCCTGTTCCAACATTTGATAACCCTTTCAGTGAAGAAATTTTTGCTAATATCCAATGTAAACCTCCCCTGACACAAATTGAGGCCATTTCCTCTCATTCATTCCCTCCATGATGAAGTTGTTCTGGCCAGAGCAGTTAGGTTGGACACTGCTTAGAGCACTGTATGCGGCAATGCAGCTTGGCAAAGAAGGAAATGTGTCAACACAGACAAATATTTCCTACATTATCTGGAAGAATTAATTACAGAAAGTCTACCAAATCTTTACCTAAAATGATTTTTCAACCAGACTAATTTCCCCGGACACAAAAGGGTAAAATGTCTTACCCAACAGCAAGGAGTGAACAACTAGTCCTGTTTCAAAGGAAACCACTGCCTGTCTGAGCAGAAGGGTTTCTTCACTCTGTCCGTTCATTTTAACATTGGGATCTCAAGTTAATGAAAGCCAGTGTAATTTAATTCAAAGCCACAGCCGTGTTCTTAATATCCAGGAAGAATCCTAGATGTCAAGGAATAACTAAGACATGGTTTTATAGAAACAATTAGCTTTTTGTCCAAAAATGGAGCTCTCTTTAAGAAACCGATGAAAGATAAAAAAACAGGCAAGAATTGTTTTCTAGTAGAAATCATCCAAGCTAAATAACCAAAACCAAACCTGAATCTTAAAATCTAACCACCTTTTAGAAACTAGTTTGAAAAGGGATACAACTAATCAGGAAACCACATCCCCATCCTTCAGGCAAAATGAGATATTGAAAAGCTTTCCTTTGGAGAATTAGGGTGAAAAAGCACAACTGAAAACAATATTCAGAATGTCCCACCCCATCTGTAGAAAGATTTTATTGTTTCAATAATCTTTAAACAGTTCATTTTAATTATGTCCTAATAGTAGCTGAAATCATGAAACACAAGTTACGTGAAACTGAGAAAGCTGATATTTTCCATTTTGAAATATTTAAATACAATAGTTTTAAAAGTATTTTTTTAAATCAGATTTTTATCCAAGTGTTAAAAAGTTATTGAAAGTGATCTTTCTCCATAGAAAGTTTCAAACTGAAAATGGTAGTCACACCAGTTTAAAATCTCTGTGAAATTCTGAATCGGCTGCAGAAGGTAGTGGGAGCTAGAGAGGCACAGATGAAGATCACGATCATTGGCTTTCATCTGCAGTAGGCTTCATTTTAGCTACCTCCTACTAATCTGGTCTTGTCATTACAATCCCATCCATTTTTTCCTAAGGTCAATGGAATAACAGCCATAAGCTTCAGTCCCCAATGACTGGCAACTCAGAAGCTGGAGCTAAGATTTCATGACACAAACATTTTCGGCTTTGTGTTGCAAATCCTCGGCTACCCTTCAAGTGGATTAGAGATTAGACGAAGGGGAAGCAGATGTGTAACTAAGGGCTCACTCAGGAGAGGAAGGGGAAATCTCCTCTGCCCACAACATCCACCTGCTTATTATCCACTAAGGGAAAAGCTCCTTCTGCTTTAATCTGCCATAACTATTAAACTAAATGGGAGTTGAGGGTATTTAGCTCCACAGACAACTGAGATGTTAAGAAGTTAACATTCATTTTATTCATTTTGTCACCACTAAGGTAATGACAATCCTCCACTACATGTGTTTTGTTCTTTACAATTTTAGAGTTTACTTCTTCTTGTTAAAGATATACCTGAATCCAAACTACTGGAATTAGCAGGAAGAAGTTGAAAATTAATTCATTCCAGATCAAAGGGATTGAAAGAAAGGAAATAGCATAAAAGTAGTTTAGAAGGTAGTTTGTGTAAATGACCAACAGAGAGTAACTAGGAGTTATAACAAACACAGCAATTTAAAACTGGCAGAAACCTGTACACAATATTCTATTCCTTTTGAAAGGCACTGTTACTGGAAGCTATTGATGTTAAGAGCTTAATATGGTTCAGAAAAGAAGCATGTAGGCTATATAAAGGCAATCATATATGTTGTCAAGAGAACTTTATTGTGTCTGGAGAAATCAAGGTTTTACTTGAAAACATACTTGAAAAGACACTTTTATTTGAGCTTCATTAATTTCGTGAAATCAAAATAGAGGATAATTCTTGGGCAAAATATGATCTTTTGTCCTTCAATAATAGTCACACATCCACTTTTCAGATTCCACTTATTCAGTTTTGTTTGTTTTTTTAAAAAAAAAAAAGAAAACAAAACATATAATATAGCTTAAAAGATACCTCTGTGTTTAAGAGACTTTACATGAAATATATCAGGTAAGTTATTAATGTATAAATAGTATAGGATATTGTTTTTTAAGAAGAAAGTTTTGTCAAGTAAGATCCATCATAACACCAGAAAATTTCTGTGGAATCCTCAGGATAACTAGGACCAAGTGGAACTGGAGCGAATCATGATTATTTCATAAAAATTCTGGTTCTACCCAAGGACTTTCAGAAAGGAGAGTATTTGTAGCACTAGGCAAAGCAGTTCTTTTTTCAGTTAGTATAGCATACAGTCTTCCTACAGGAGAATGTATTTCTTAATTCAAAACCTGAAAACTAAAACTCTTATATGTATTGGTAGGTACATGGTAATTGGCATGGCTTGTGGAAACAATTTTTCTGGTAAGAATTTATCTCTGCTTGAGATTGAATAGCTGAATGACTGTGAAAAACAAACAAAAAGTCTCCAAAAGCCCTTTAGTGTTTCTTTCTTTGTTTTATGGAAAAAAAATTAGCCACCTTTTTAGACTTTTAAATAGTAGTAAAGCCTAATGTAATAGCTTCAATATTAACTACTGACTTTTTTCATATTTTCCAAAGGGAAAGAAAAAATTTCAAGATAGGAGCGTTTTGTTTGTTTCCTCTCTGCCCTCCAGGAGAAAGAGAAGGCAAGGTAGTATGGGTTTTTTGGTTTGTTTTGTGTTTTTTAAACAAGCAGAAACAACCGCACAGCTTGATAGAAATTTCCAAAACACTGTTCAGGAGGAACTCTGTTATGTGCTTTGATTTGATGAAGTATAGTACACATCTCTACATCTACAGAGTGTAACCTCTCTAATTTGGATCTTTAATGTAGACTGGTAATAATAGTAAAGCAGCAAATCCCTAGAAATTATTATGAGCACGATGTTTGTCAATGCAGGAGATTATTGGCAGTGAGGTGCCACTTGAAGCTCATTGTGTAGCCTGCATCTGCAGCTAACAGAGAGAGGTGTCTTTGAGGGAGCAATTCACCCCATCCTGAGAGGGGTGCTTAAGGCAGATGTGCTGAATCAGCTGATGAGATGTCATCCCTCTCCACTCCCTGAAGAGAGGTCTAGGTGTCAAACTGATAGATGTCAAGCTTCTTAATGACTAGTGTTAGAGTAGGATATACTGCCTGCCATTATAATTATGTTCTGAACTCTGTTTTAAATTATAGAGATGACAAAGCTTGCAGAGACCAGAGCTGTTTCTCAAGAAAACCAAACTAAAACCCTCAGTTTAATTCAGAAGTGTTCACATTTTAATCATTGCTACAAAACTGTTATTTTCCACACTTCTACTGCGTGCTGTATAAATGCATCACAAAAATATGTTTCCCATTAAGAGCTTCCATTGTAAGTAAACTATGCAAACACAGTTTAATACCTAGGACTTGTCATATTTATGGGTGACACAGAGATTGCCTGAGCTGAAATTGTGAGAACACTTGTATCCTGAATCTGTGCTTCTTCTGAAGAGGCAAAAATGACAATTTTTTCCAAGTTTTGGTATTGAAATTGATTTTTCTTTACATACATTTCCATCTGAAACATTATGGACATATCCACTGGCTGGGCCACATTGGTAACTTCTGGACCTCAGAGTAGATGGCAACCGCTGTACATATTTTTCTGATTTGTCCCAAATTGACACATTTCCCTACAGAGCACTCCTTGGCCTCTGCAAGAGACAGATGAACCTCATCCTCACAACTTTTGCCATTGTTTGCAGAAGAAGATGATGACAACAACTCTGGTACCTCCTATTTGGCATGGCCCTCCTCTGGCCATATCACGGCCTAGCCAAGAAAACTCCACGAATGCTTCTCAAAATGCCATCCTGGGATGCAGAAGAGGGGGTACACGCTGCACCCAAGAGTTTAGCCGTGCCTCTTGATACACAAGCATGGTAATATGAAAAGCTGTGCTCCTCCATCTCACATGCGCCTGGTCCTAGGGCTGCTTTAAAGATATCTGACCTCTGTACTTAGCAATGTCTCCAGGAATTATACCTCCTTTCTGGTATGGAAGGGTTATAACCTACTTTGTCCCTGACTTCTGCTTTTCTTCTAACTCTCAGATTATATTGTTTATTATTTATAAAGGGAAAGTCACTATTTTGCTCTGTAATGTTGCAATATGGGCTGAATCGTCTGGGAAAGGATGGCAGGGAAGATGATGGGTCTTACTGATGGATCTTGCTGACAAGCAATGCAAGGCAGGCAAGGATGAGCAGAACCTAGGTCACTTATAGCACCTAAGCAAAGAGGAGGAACAATGCAGGAGGAAATTATAAGGATTACCAGTCTTCTTTCAGGGAAAATCTATCCAATTGCCATCTGACCACCTTCATTTCACAATATTACTGAGGAAAGTTATTTTCTACATCAAAGGAAAAACAGGAGAAGTGAAAGATGCAGAAAAAAAGTGCATCCCAAGCAGATCTGGTTACAAAAGTATTGAAAGTTAGAACTGTATTCAAGTTTTGAAAAGTTGCATTTTCAAGTTTTTTGACAAAATTTCAGAGAGGAAAGTGGTTGATTTTCTTTAATGAAAATCATTGCAACAAACGTTGTCTAATAGCTTGGATCTCATAGAGTGCTGTTTCAAATAAATTATTTCACTAATTCCTCGATTGCACAGAAAGGTAACACTTAATGAAAACTGCATAGTTTTAAACTGTTTGTAGCTAACACATAGCATTTTAATGTTATTCTTTGCATATACTATGTACTGCAAAATCTGATGTCAGCTTTAATTAGTACTGAGCACTCTGTAACACTGGTAAAACTAACAGCCAGAATATTTGGGTATTTTGCTCATAACTTGGCAATCTGATCACCTAATGCATAGAAGCTAGGACTACCAAATTATTTCATATGGTCCAGTGAGAGCTAGCACAATGATAGAAGAAAGTGATGTTCAAGTACCAGACCAAATTTCAAATAGTGCACAGAAGTGTAACTGATTCACACAGTTAGAGCTTTTGTTGGATATTATTGTTGACATAAGCATAGGACACTGAAAAGTAATATAGTAATTAATCAAAATTACATTAGAATTCCATAATTACATGTCCTATACTTCACAACATTTTTTCTGATGATTATGAAACACCAAGGCGAAGACAAAGGCAAAACCAAAGTAATAAAAAAATCATTGCTCGAATATACTCGCCATGTAATTCATTATTTATCAGCTTTGGCAAAATGCTATAGAGAGGTCAAATTCCCATTGCTGCTAAAGAAATGCCAGGAACATCATGCAATATGAAGTAGCTGGTTATGAGGAATGGAATAGGTGCAGGGTTCAAATGTAGGGTCAAAACTGAAAAATAAGGAAACAGGGAGGGGTATACACCAAAAAGTAAACCAGGCATGGCATGTTTCAAAAGTTAGCTAATGATGTAATTTTCCATCTGCTCTTTTTTCCACAAGATGCTAGTTGCAAGGACACTGCATCACATAAATGTCTGCTAAAACATACTACAAAGAAGCTTATGTATTTTGCATAAAGAGCTCAAGTTATAGATGCCAACAGCTGTTTATTTCTCAAATACCCACCTTATAATAAACCTAGACTGTCTTCCAGCTCTGGAAAGATTAAAGTGTCTTGAACAAGGCAGTGTTTGGCAGCTCATAAAAGATGGAGGAAACCTTTCGTCCACTTGATCCAACCTATGGACACTTGGCAGCCAAGCCTTCCCATGCAACAGGGCCAGGTCTCCTCCTTGAGCACATCATCCCTGGCCACAGTTAAACAGTGATGTGGGGCTTATGCAAACAGATTGCAAAAAGTGGGGTGCCACAGAGTATGCGGGAGAAGAGGTATGAGAGCTTTAGCAAAATTGTTTTGTGCAACCATCCCTTCCATTTCAGACAACCACATAATGCAAGAACAAGACACTTGATGAAAGGGCAGTAAATTCAGAACTATTTTTTTACTTTTTTTTTTTTTTAAGTAATATAATTCCAATCAACTGCTGGAATTTATGGATGGGGAAAGCAGAGAGACAAGTGCCATGTTTAGACATAAGAATTAGGATAATTTGTTGACAGGTAATATTTGTGGATGTGCTGTATGTTTAATCTTACCTTGAAATTTGTTCTTTGGGGCTTAACTCTATGCAGATGTTTGGACATGCTTTTTCAAGTAATATCATGTATGTGAGGGTCCTAAACAGGTGCAAACCCATCTTGTTCCAGGACTTCAGAGGTGTCATGGCAGTTTACTACTTTTGTGGATCTGGACAAAGACTGTTACACTTACTTGCTCCTTTAATACGTTTTCAAGAACACGTTATGCAGTTACTCTACAGCAAACAAGAAATAAAGGTTGGATCCAGTTTTCAGCTTATGTAAATTTTTATAGCTCTGTGATTTCAGTATACCTTAGCCAACTTGGCCAGCAAAGGACAGCTGCTAACATGCACTGAAACACCAAAAGGAAAAGAAATTTTTCCCAGTACTTGAAGGATGCTGCTTGCTCTAGTCATTCTTTCAGAGCACCAGTGATAATTATTTCCTCAAAATAGTACTGGTCTTAAGCAGAGGTATGACACATGGCTGAAAAATCAAGCACCATGGCAGAAGGTAGAGGACTCAGCTCAGTTCTAGTCCCCTTGTATTTTTCTAGAGATTCTAAAGGCGAAGCGAGGATACGCTTGGGGGGATTTTCAGCTGCTATAAAGCCAGCAAAGATGACTAAATGACCAGGGAGTGGGTGTGGGTAACTACAACAGCATTTCAGTGATTTCCAACTGCCAGTGTTGCACTTGAAGACTAATTACTGCTCCTCATAACTTCTAGATTTTAGCGCTGGAGGATGTTCCAAACTATGCCAGGGGCTAAGTTGGGAAGACAAAAGCATTAGTCTGGTAAGAACCCATCCTTTGTTGCACTCCTTCCACTGCACAGCTCAGCCAAACCTGAAATTTGAAAGCAGCATTGAATCCAAACCACAGCACATGGTGAGTTAGTATCTGGGGGTGATTTGGCCCACTGTGCAGGACGGAGGGACCACCCACTCCAGTAGTGTGATTTATTCCCATAGAAGTCAGTGGGAAAACTTTAACTTGAGTGGAGTTGGATCAAGGCTCTGTATCTGTTTCCAACATAACTTTTTCCAAATATTTTGAGGGGATTGTCAGAAACTTGATTAGACTTCTCTAGAGCAAAACAAAACTATTCTAGAGATCAGGAAATCTCCAACTATATATGCATATATATACAAAGCAGTATTTATATTTCTCTATAGGGTTTATGAGAGCAGAGTCCCTTTTAAACAAGGACACGTCAAAGAAATATTTTGCTGAGGTTTTCAATTTACTCATACCTTCAGCAACTGAAAGGTAAGACCAGCTGTCCTTTCCAACATTCACAGAATCATGATCTTTGACAGAAATGTCCTGACAGCAGTAAAGTTATAAGGAGTGCAGTGATGTGTGTTAATCCACTGATCACTGCCTGCAATGGATTTGACTGACCTTGCTGGGCAGGAGAATGTCCTTTTGCCTTATAGAATTAGCAAACTATAAATCTTTCAAGATTGGATAAGGCTGAAGATTAGGGGACAAAAGGCTACATGGTGTAATATGAATACCAAGTCTTTTTCCTCCCTTAATAACCATTTTTGAGTATTTATTACAATGTTTTATTCAGGATGTTGCCATCTAAAGTTGTGTCATCACTTCCATTGGAAAAAAAACTTTTCAGCAATATAATGTGGTTTGAAATATTTGTCTGCAAAGTCTATCTTTGAAAGTAATTTTTTTTAATTGGCTCAGACACTTTTGCATTCTAAATTTAATTCACAATGAGCAATATCTTCATTATTTTGGCTTGACTATATTAGTCCATTTTCATAAAAATAAAAAAATGACAGTCAAGCTTATATGAAAATGAGAAATGACTCTGAACCAAATCCCAAGAGAGAAGTCTAAGTAGGAAGTTTGCAATCAGGCCATCCATCTGCCTCTGAATCATGTAATAAGATATAATCCTTAGAATGGGGTAAATCTAAACTTCAGATCCAAATCCCTTAAATGAAGTTATTTCAAAATAAAACAATTTTGAATGCTTGAGTTGAAGTTGGGATAAAAATGTTACATCCAAATTGTCATCACTTTTTTTCCTGTGTGGGCTGGATCTCCATGGATGTCAATGGAACATAACCTAAGTAACACTCGACAAGCAGTCATGCAGCAAATAGGGAGCAGCTCAGATGGTGTGGCTCATGGTAGGAGCACAAGCCAAGAGCATTGAACTCAGCTTCTCCAGGTTGAGTTCAACCAAGAAAACCTGCTTTGTAATATCTGTTAGTGGTAGCTTTGGTTGCAGTGACCACAACGTTGTGGAGTTTCGGGTCTTGCTTAGTTAGTACTAAGATAAAGGGTTTAGATTTTAGAAGAGCAAACTTCAGCTCCCTCAGAGCTCAGTTGGAGGGATTCTGTGGGAAGTTTCCATGGAGGATAAAGGAGCTAGCAAGTTTTTCAAGAATGCTCTCCTGGAAGCACAAAACCAGCTCATTCCCTTTAAAGGTAAGCAAAGTAGGCGGAGCAAGAGACACCCACCCCCCCCACCCCCCCGTTGAACTGTGGGCTTCTGAGTCTGCTTAGCACCAAAAGAGGAGCATACCAGAATACAAAAGTGGATGAGCTACAGGGACATTGGCAGGCCATGCAGAGATGCAGTTAGAAAAGGAAAAGCTCAGCTCCAATTGAAATTGACCAGAGACGTCAAAAATGACCAGAAAGGGTTCTTCAGGTACTTAAACAACAAGCAGAAACAGAAGGTAGGTATTGGCCTGCTGTTAAACAGGAGAAGTGATTTAGTCACCAACACACTGAAAAGGCAGAACGCTTTCCTCACCTCTGTCTTTACCAATACTTGGGCCTTAGGCCTTGGGAACAAAAATCCAGGTTGATGCAAACAGCCTCCCTATCAGTGAAGGAAGAGTTAGAATGTGAACTATTAGAGGAGTTTGATCCCTACAAATTGATCTGCCCTACAATATCCACCCAAGGATGTCAAGAGAGCATCATTTTGAGACTGCCCTCCATAATTTTTGAGAAGTCATGGAGATTGGAGGATGTCCCAGAAAACTGGAAGAAGGCTAATGTCACCCCCATCTACAAGAAGGACTTAAAGGAGGATCCAGGAAATTATAGGCCCATCAGCAAAGAAAGCCAACAGGATGCTGGCCCGCATCAACAAAGGCATCACCAGCAGAGACAAAGGAGTCACTATTCCACTCTACTCAGCGCTTTTCAGGCCACATCTAGAACAGTGTGTTCAGTTTTGGTCCCCACTATACAAAAAAGATGTGAACAGACTGAAGAGCACCCGGGGAGGAATAACCCCATGTACCAGTACAGGTTGGGGGCTGACCTGCTGGAGAGCAGCTGTGAGGAAATAGACCTGGGAGTCCTGGTGGACAACAGGATGACTATGAGTCAGCAATGTGCACTTGGCATCCTTGGGTTCCCCAAGAAGACTGTGGCCAGCAGGTCGAGGGATGTCATCTTCCCCCTCTACTCTGCCATGGTGAGGCCCCATCAGGAGTCCTGTGTCCAGTTCTGGTCTCTCCAGTTCAAGAAGGACAGGGAACTGCTGGAGAGGGTGCAGAAAAGGGCTACAAAGATGATTAGGGGTCTGGAGCATGTTTTTTATGAGGGAAGGCTGAGGGTCTTGGGTCTATTTTGTCTGGAGAAGAAAAGACAGAGGGGAGATCTGGTCAACATCTATAAATACTTAAAGGGTGGGTGTCAAGAGGATGGGACCAATCTTTCTTTCAGTGGTGCCCAGTGACAGGACAAGAGGTAATGGGCACAAACTGGAACATAAATAATTCCACCTAAACATGAAGAGGAACTTCTTCACTTTGAGGGTGGCAGAGCACTGGAACAGGCTGCCCGGAGAAGTTGTGGAGTCTCCGTGTCTGGCGACATTCAAAACCCAACTGGACACATTCCCGTGCAGCCTGCTCTAGGTGGACCTGCTTTGGCAAGGGAGTTGGACTAGATGATCTCCAGAGGCCCCTTCCAACCCTATATCATTCTGTGATTCTGTGAGAGGCTCCAGAGAAGGGCCACCAAGATGACCAAAGGACTAGGAAACTTCCATATAAAAAAAGGTTGAGAGAACTGGGTTTGTTAAGACTTAAAAAAAGAATGCTTAAGGGAGACCTTATCACCATGTTCTACTATTTAAAGGGTGGCTACAAAGAAGATGGAGACTCCCTTGTTACAAGGAGTCACATTGGAAAAATGAAGTGCAGTGGGTACAAATTACTCCTGGAGAGACTCCGACTGACCACAAAAGGAAAATTTTTCACAATGAGAACAATCAGCCATTAGAATAATCTCCCAAGGGAAGTGGTGGATTCCTCAGCACCGTGTACTTTTCAGATTCAGCTGGGCAGGGTGTTGGGCTTTCTTGTCTAGACCGTGCTTTTGCCAAGAAAGGTTGAACAAGATGATCTTTGAGGTCCTTTCCACACTGGTATTCTATGATCCTATGAGGTTGCAGTGTGGGCAGGTGCTATGGTAATTGCTGGCTTCTGACTACAAAAGACACATTTCTCTGTTGTTTAAGCACTGGATGATCTCAGCAAAATAACATCATTGTGAATATGATGTCTCATCCTATAGAATAAGACTTTCTGTTGGCAGACTACATTTTTTCTTACCTTCAAAGCGGGTATGGAAAGGGAATTATTGGAAGACTTTAACAAAGTCTTCTTCAGCCCCTTTCTTAAAGGCTGTTTGGGCTTTTTGTCTTTTATGCTCCATTTTTACACCCTTTGGAAGTGAAAAATGCCAGCAGCTCATCTGGCCTGTTGTTCTGCTGCAGGAGTCAAGAATGACTTCACTGGAATGCTACAAAGAATTAATTTCATCCTGTATGATCATGGTATTATTTTCATTCCTCTCCCTGTTCTCTGTGAATTGCTGCTCTGGAACTGCAAGCTGTCAGGAGTCAAGATTACTATTTATATATTTTTTTGATATTTGAGAGAGCTCTTTTCACTCTCCCACATCTCCCAGCTTTTCTGGCCATCCAAAATAAAACATGTTGAAATGCTTAAGAACTCTTATGAGGCAATTCTGGCCAGGTAATAGCTACAACGGTTTGCCATAAGGTCACTCCATTAGCAGCTTTGAATGTGCTATTGTGGAGATCCTCAAGTACAAAAAGAACTTCACAGTGTCCTTTACTGTCACAGGGCCTTCCTTCTGTTGCGTACTCCTCCAATAATGTTTCTGGACCCCTCTAAAAAGATAGTTGTGATCATTCCCTTTCATATGAAATCATATGAAATTAATCTTTTGCTGAACGAAAGAATAAATTGGAAATAAAAACTCACATTTCTTTTTTTTTAAAGAAAAATACTGTAAATTTGCTCTATGACAAAAAGTAATTCTGTTGTACCTCCATTTTTCAAGAAATCCTGCTTCCTCTCCACCCATCTTACACCAACTCCCAGAGCGTTCCTTCAAGGAAATAATTTTCTGCAGAGGCTACAAGAAAGTCTGCTGGTCATTCCACTATCTAAAGAGGTATTTTATGTTCAGTATCTTATATCTATTTCATGACACTCCTCTGTCTCTGGATTATGTAGCTGGTCTTCCCAAGATGAATGCTGGTGCCACAATATCTTACAGCTTTGGTAGTTGAATGATCATCACACTGCTGAGTTGAACCCCCTTTGGATCCTATCCACCTCAAAGCAAACTTAATTTCAGGTCAGCCTTCTCATCTTTCTCTGCAGCCTCAACGTTACCAACTCCCTGGCCTTTCCTTTCCCTTTTGGGAAGTATGGTTTCATGAAGAAAAGGTTGAGACTGACAGCAGAGAAATAATTAACTGGACCACAGCCAGGGTTTGTGTGCAAAAAAAAGATTGCACCCAAACCTATTACACAGACAGTGGTGCTCTAATGCTCCCTTTTGCTGCCACATCTCCTACGACTGTCTGAATATCTCAGCAACATATGCATAAGGTCTCCAGACTTTCATCATTAAGGTCACTTTACGTATTAACTCTCCATGACTGCTAAAGCAAAGAGATTTTAGACATTGAAAACAAGCATCTTAGACTCACCCGTTATTGATAGGAAACTCAAGAGAATTACAAGTCTGAAGAAGAACAAACACCACCATGTTAACTTTCTGCCACATCTAAAACACTCTGGTCTTCTGTCCTTTTTTTCTCTGTTAAACCTTTCCCTTTTAAGGGAAGATCATTCCCATTTTAAAATAATAGCTTATAACTCTTTTACTAATATTTTATCATTCTGCTACAGTTCTGCTTTATTAGAGAGTGTCCTAAGACTATGGGGATCATCAGTTGTTGATGGACCTTTCATTTCATACCGGACCTCAAGCTCAGTTTTCACAGAAGAATCTATTTTATGTTAATATGGCCTTTGCAATGCATAAGAAGATAAGAATCATATAATCAGAGTGATAGGGTATTTTTCATTTATAAATTCAAGACCGAGGATGCAGAGCAAAGCAACACCATGATTTTCTTTTTCTGTGTGCACTGTGGGTCAGCATTTGCTACAGACAAAAGATAAAGTAGTAAAGAATTGCAGCAGTGTGCTTCGAACTTCAGCTAGCGTGTTGCTATGGCTGAGTAAGGAGTGCATTGATATTGCAAAAGGTAAATAAGCATAGAAAAAATGTCCTAATGGGCTAGCTCTTCCACAGGGTTAGTGTAAGCTTGCATTGCTTTGGACTGTTACCATTTATTTGGCTAAGGCAGCATTCCCTGAAAGCTGGACTAGGATGCTCTGGTTGAACCACTGGAATTACTCGCTTTGGAGTTGAGTAATGTTACACAGTATTCTTTTGGGGCCATTCATTCCAAAAGAAAAGTACCAAAAATATCTCCCTGTTTCCTGCTCCTCATTAAAATCATTGACAGAGAATTACTGGTCTTGGCCCACAACAATCTGTATAAGGCCAGGATTAAAACCTGGAGGAGGGAAGAACCACCAATAATAACTCTGCTTTTCCCATACAAAGCACGCTACACCAATAATCATTAACAGAGAGAGTGGGAGGGGAAACATGCATTATAAAGCATATCCTTTACTATGACACTGTCAAGGCTACTTCTGTACTGATTTTTACTCCTTGTCACCCTTTGGAATATCAAAAGGGTTGCATCAATAACCATCCTATGAAAAATGTAGCTTCGTGCTTGATTTTTGGTACCTGAGGCTATAATGGACTTTACTTAAATGTGTTAGCTTTCATACATGTCCAAAAGTAAACCAAGTATATAGGTATATCCCACCTCTCTCCTTCCTTTTGCATTTTTGAATGTAGTCTTTTTAAAGTGTTACAGATAGATCTCTGCTAAGACCATAGTAACTGCTTAAGGAGTTACATATTTTGTGATAAGAAGGGTAGGGCTCACCTCCCTGAACTTTCTAGTTCGGTGCCTATAGTGTGGATATTTCCCTAAACTTCCTTTGAAATCTGTGAGAAGAAGTAGGAGCTATGTGAACTGCTATTCAGCTGGCTAGTTCTAGGTATCTAGTTTAGCCTGAGATAAATCAAAGCCTGAAAGTGTCCTTTTCTTGCTACTGACTACAGTGGGATTTTCTAGGGACCAGTTTAGATGTAAACATCTATATTTGGCCAGATGGAACCCATCTGGCTCTCTTTATTTATGTGTATTGTCCAGAAGGCATCTAATTTCAAACGTTAAACAACTAACAATAGTAACAAATTCTTTACAGAGACTATAGCAGCAACAGACTTTTGCTTGGACACAGTGATGTGTGCTGTCACTGGTCACAAGTCTCTATTTATGAAAAAAAAATCAAGGCTATATGAGTTCCTGGAAAGTTTTCCTCTTTAAATTTTCATTGATAAATGAAAACTTTGGAAGAAATCAAAATGCTTTATATATTGTTTTCACCTACATACCACCATTTATCATATTTGTAATTGTTCAAAAAAAAGTTACAAGTCCTCTGGCAATGAACTCCCCTTCATGTGCTATTCCAGAGAAAAGATAGGATGACCACATTGGCACGCAAGCTACAAAAGCAGTCTGTGCAGACCGAGCAAAGAGTTATCCCTATTTTTTAGGACAGTAGTAATTTGTTAGCAAGTTCAGGGATGTAATTGCAGCCCCAGCTCCGTGCTTGCACTGTGCAGCCAGAACTGCACCTGCCACTCTCAAACCACATAAACTGCACATATCTATCTTGACTTGCCTGATACATGAATTCTTTCAAAATCTTTCTGAGACAATTTAAATCTTTCAGTATCAAGACAGCTACTCTTCATTGGAGAACTGAGCCACAGCGCAAATTCTCTGGCAAAACAGCTCTAACAATGAGGTTTTGTGCTGAGTGTCTTTGAGAGGTATTTATTACTTGAGGCCATGGAGTCTTTTACAGGCCAGCATACGCTCTCATTGTTTTATGTGAAGAAAAAAATTACGCAATACTGGGTTAGTGTAAGCTCCCTGGAAGCAAATAGAGAACTATTGTGTAATAACAGATGTTATTGTATAGCATTTTTCAGCATTTACTATAGAGTAGCAAATAAGAGCACACTTTGAATGGAGAGCATTGCATTAACATGCCTACAAGTCAAGGCTGTGCTTTCTTCAAGTTGCTTTCTTAATAAAAAGAAAAATTATATAAAATTTCTAACCTGGACAACTCTGAAAAGCCACATCTAAAATATTGGCAGTCACTGAATGGCATAAGTGGGGGTAATATATAGCTGCTAATAATTTCTGAAAGTTTTAGATTAAATGAAAATAGTTTTCATTCCTTTGGCTGGAATGTAGTAGAGTTGCCTTGGGGAGAGCTGTGAAGGATAACATTTCCAGGATAGGGAGACAATATCACTCATAAAATGAAATGGCACATATTCTGATAACAGATGTGGTAGGATATTTGAAAGAAGGTAATATATTTTTTTTAAAAAACAAACACATGGATATTTGTCCCCCATTTACTGACCACTGGATTCAGATGCCGACCCACTTAAACTGGCTTTAAAACAAGCTACAAATAAAACCATGAGTGCTACTGCTCAACTTGCATTGAGACACAGGATGAACCTGTCTTCTGAGAACTGCACTGAATCCTTGGAACACATGGTGATGAAGGGAGGGTTGTTTAAATAAACCAAGACATGGTTTCAACCTGCGTACTCTTATTAGTAACCCACACATCCTTTCCTTGTCCTGTTTCCATCTGCATGAACTCAAATCTTAGGACATTTTCCAAAGCACCCAAAAAGAGCAAAGTGTGAGCGTAAATTTGATATGTCTAAAGCAGAAATCCCCACAAAACATGCCTAGTCTTGGCTTATTTTTGTTTTTTACAGAAATCAGCTTGGCACTATTTACTTAGTGTGAAACAGCAGTTACAGCCGAGCTGGAAATTTTTCTGGACACGCCATTTGCCTATGCTGAATATTTTTAAGCTCATAGCTTCTGGTAGCACACCAATAACTCTAAATGTACTAATTAACCTTGCTTCTCTGTTTACAATTAATCTGCTTCTGTCATGAATTTATTTACAGTTATTTCAGATAACTCTAACTTGCATTTCATTCTGTTCTGTGAGGTTTTTTCCTATAACCAATACATATCAGACAGAATCAAAATAAGTTTGACAACTGTCAATGTAAATTAATATATTTTAGTTTTCACTCCCTCCTCTTCCGCAGTTTTGATATAAATCTATTCTGTTTCACTTTAAATACTTTCAGAAGAGTCTTCCAAACACTATTTTCTTTGTTGGTTATTTCAGACATATCATCTTCCTTTTTTAAACCTTCAAGTTGTGGGTTTTCAGGTCCTGCTCCTGGTTTAGTTCTTTGCCTTTCCGTTCCAGAAAATGTCATCTGCCACCTCCACCTTTGTCACAATCAATTGAGGAGGCTGAAGGTCTATAGCCTGTGGAGTTACCCACCCACTGTGGCCCATAATCTGACACTAGTTGATGTGAAAACAAAGCCGATGATAGTGCTCTGTCCCCCAGACAATGCTTTTTATGTCCCAAATGATCCCCAACTAGACCATCTATTAGTCCAATTTTACCAAAATCAGCCTGAGGCTTTATTCTTGTTACCCCTGTATGGAAGGAGTATCCACAAAGCCATATCAGGATCCTTTTAAAACTTCTTCTCTTCCATAACACCTTCAAACAACGTGGTAACTGTTGGCCTAACAGCCAAAATTGGCATTTTCATTCTATCAATAACAAACTCATTGCTCTCTGTGTTTGATATATTCTTCTCTAGCTTCTAATACTAGACTCAAGTTTCAAGCTCTTCAGGTGTGGGAGTATCTTTCATGACATGTTTGTACAGCACTTAATAGAACTGGGCCATGTTACTGACTGCCAGACGTGAGTAGCAGTTGAAGCAGAGCTTGAACAAGATCATCCAAGGAAAAAAGTATTGGTTACATATGCTCTGTGGGACTGTTAGTTTCTCATTTCAGCCACAACAGTGTAAATCTGGAATAATTCCACTGGAAAGCTGCTCTTCTGCACCAGGACATGGTGTATTGTATCTACTGTTTGCTGTTAAACATGGGGGATGACTTTTCCATTTATACATCATTTCTTTCAGCTTTAGCATTATTTCAGGCTTTGCATGCTAGGCTAGCTATGATTCAAATGGCACCAAAATAAATCTTTTCCTCCTGCCTCTGACTTTTTTTCTTATTCAACAGAGGAGAAGATGTGCTAATTAAGTCCCTTCTTTATTAAAGACAGATGCACATTTTCAGCAGTTTACTAGAAGTGTCACTTCGAAAAAAATATGGGAAACTGCAAAAAAATCATCACTTCAGATATGCCTGCAGGAAGCAGGGAAACATCTTATCTGCTATTCAGAAGTACTTCTGTAATATTAGCAGGCAATTCCTACTGGGTTTAACCTGCCACCAGACATATCCTGTCCCCACAGGGCCTCATCTCAGTCTTACTTATGTTCATCCCATGCCCAGGTGCATTCTTTTGAAACTGCCAGAAAATGCTGACAAGGGCTTGTGGCTGGCAGAAATAGTTGCTGGTGGCCCATGGGAATGTGAAGCACTCAGGAGGGTTGGCTTTCAGAGCATGTGTAGCAGAAAGGAAGAGGGTGGATGTGGGTCCCAATGACAAGTCTCAGCTGGCAGGGACATGGGCAGAAGGAGCAAGGGAGGGGGCTGTTACCAGTGCAGGTGTGTCTGATGGGGAGGTGGGAGGGTAGATGTGCTGCTTTGGAGCAGGAAGGGACATTCGGAGTTTGGGATGAGAAGGGAAAGTGGTGGGAGATCAGGGGTGGTAAGAGGCTGTGATTTAGTGGCAGAGACAAACAGAAACCTACTTTCTTCTCTCTTATTCCGTAAGTTTTGTCTTTGCTAGTAGGAAACTCCTACTGCCAACTAGCATTGTTAGTCAAGTGACATCATCAGACAGTGACAGTGCTCAGTCACGACTGCAGCTTGAGCTGGGGGTTTTCAAAGCAGCACATTGTGTTACAGAAAAATGCATGTGAAGGGTTAGGAGTCTTTAGGTTGTTCTGAGATTCTGAGAAGTCAGGTGCCAAAGGAGTTAATGTTGTTTGAAAACCATACAGTTCCCTAAACTGTGCCTTATTTAATCAACTAAATTTTCCAACCTTGATAAAAGCATGAATAATAATCAGAAATAAGGGATAATGTCACTGATTTTTTGAAGTTAACTTGCTTCCAGACAGATAAATGTCTCCTAAAATGTCACCAGTTAACATAGATAGCAAAACTTGTACCTTTTTTTCAGATTTCAAGGTATTCTGTCAAGTGGCTGTGAGAAAGAGAGGAGTGTCATCCCACAAAGAAAGGCACTTTGGTAATCCTATTTGTTTATTTCTGGTAACATCCATTTGGCAAGCCACTTAAAAAAATAACAAACAACCACAGTAATTCTTCTAAAAACAGAAGAGTAAATGATGTTTCATAGAAAACAACAAAATAATGACAACAGTTTCAATGTCTAATTAGAAATTCTAAATGTTCTGATGATATTCAAACTGAGAGAGATTTTCAGAGGGAGAGAAAGCACCAAGGCCACCAACAAAGCACTAGAAAGTGACTTTGGAACACTTTAGTGATGTATTGGCACATGAACACATTTGTGAATGTGTCTTGAATTTCCTGGTGCCAGTTATCTTCTCTGATCTGTGCAACTTCCAGTGTACAAACCACACTATGCAAGCGTTTTATACATCCTATGTAACTATAAAAGTTAAAATTTAAACTGTGTCCTCTCCAAAAAGCATGTGGAAACCTACAGTCAGACAAAGTATTGGCTATCGCTGAATCTTAGAAAGAAGCTCCTAAGATCTATAAATAAGCAAAAACTGACAGATTAGCTGAGAGGAGCAAATGCAAGTCTTTGCTGACTCAAATATTCACTCCTGCTACTAAATAGTGCTTTTATAAAGAAGCAATAAACTATATCCACTAACTGTCAATGTCTCTATTCTTGACGCTGTGTTATGAAGATCGCTATCTAGGAATAAACTTCCTCTAAGATAAAACAACAGGACTGGGAGCTTTGGAGACAATAGCAAGATTGTCCCCCTAGCTGAAGACACTAATCCTTAAGCATTTTAAAGAATATAGTGTATTCTTCAGATTGTACCTAACACAATTGCACTTTGTTAAAAATTGGCTCCTGGTAATAAGGGGGATGGAGGAATAGGTACAGTTCTAGCTTTTTTTCTTTTCTTTCAAAAGACCAAGTGGCCACATTTTGCCCTCAGATTACGTTTGATTGTCTTCCCCAAAGCTGCATGTAGGTACATTAAGGGATATTTTTCCATATGGTTTTAGGAAGCATGGTACAGTTTAATATATTTTCATTAAATTAGTGACTCTGATGTAGATAGCCGGCATTAGATTATTGCAGCTTATACAAATGAATGAAGACAATATAAATCTAAGCTATATATCAAGAATATAAAACCTCAAAAAAATCATGTTAGAATAACTACTTTTGCCAGTAATGCAGCTGGCAATACAGCTGTGACTTTGCAGAAAATAACTTTTATCTCCAGTCTTCCTATGTAGAGCAACAATTAAGTAAAATAGAACCATATGGTATTACTGATGGGAAAGGGTTCTTTGAAATATTTTTACTTTAAAAAAAAAAAAAAAGAAATAATATGAAAGTGTTTCTTTATATATACTGGTTCCACTAGATCAATGTCAAAAAGTGAAGGGGATAATACAGCAGTCTGAGACTGATAAAACATAATTGGCTTTGCTCTGCCTGTGGCACGTGCAGAACTTATGCTGTTGCATAGTTTGAGCTACTTGTATAATGCAACATGTCTAACTGCTTCCAGCTCCAGCTTTGTCACACCCACTGGTGCTTCCTGCTTGGGAGCACACTGGGCACATCTATCTACTCTACAGCCACAAAGTCAGGCTGGACTGCAGCTCTGCTGATGTTAAACTGGAAGATACATGTGCTCTCATTCAGATGTTGATGATCACCATGAGGCAAAAGCTCTTCAGGTATCGGAATACCATGGATGGCACGCCCTGTGTTGCCTGAAGACAGTTCTTCAAATGAGTTAGACTCCAACTTTGCTGCATGGCAGTCAAAACCTGCCTGCATGACATCTGTATGATGCATCTCTATCATAGAACAACAAGTACAGAAGAGTAGGTGACAGCTCACCTCTTACTTGTCACATTGGAAAAATGGCATGGCGGACTGTTATTTGTATGAGGCACATCTACGCCCATGGTGAAATGAACATCTTCAGCAACCCCAGTAGCCAAATTCAGTGGTGAAGATGAAGCGTGCTCTATACTAGTAAACTCATACAAAACATGTTTTGCTCTAAAGACAGCAGAAAGCAGAAGACAAGTGTGACTGAAAATAATGGCTGTCAGCATAAAGAAACTTCTAAATTTTCAAATTTCTAAACTTTCTAATTTATGGTTCCCATATTAGTAAAATCTTAAAAAAAGAACTCTTTTTCTGCATTTTTATCAAAGCAATGGTTACATCAGCAATGGCAGAAGGTGATGTAGTATATCTGAGTCGATTCAGCATTAGAGGACACTGATATTAACAAATTTTGAGGGCTTGTTCATGCACACAAGTGATGTAGGTCCTGTACAGATATTAGCTTTTGAGGAGCAAACAGAATTTGTATCACAGCATGAGTGTTTTGGCAAGAACAGGTTTGGTTCACCCACACAAATGAGTGTGAAGAACAAGTACGTGGAATAAGTCTCCTCACAGCCGTCCATCTTGTAAAATTGCTACAAAGCTGGCTGGTGGGCTACAAGTATTTGCTCGTGAAATGGGTCTGTCAGATTTGAGAATATCATGTGGGTCTGAGACAATCATTGAAGGGCTTTGGTTCTTGTCAGCTTGTGACTTACACAACCCTGATCCCATATGTTTTGTATTATTTGAAAGAAAGCTGGATCCATTTTACTTCAGATGAAATTCTGAAAAAGATAAACATGTATAAATCTGAGAAAGAAAAATAATTTGGTATTTTGTCTTGCAAGACTGGACTCCTGGGATGGGGAGAAAAGTATCTCCACCAACAGGAGTGGTGCTGGCATGGGATAAAGATTGTACTCTAAGTGCCACCATGGTAGGTAAAATTGCGGTGATGCAAATTTACCCTCTCAGTCCAGTCTGGGAGTTAGGTTTTGTCTCATTTTCAGTTATGGGAAAACTCCTGGATGAGTTTTTATTTTCTCTCTTCTCTGTGTCTCAGCCTCATTGAGGCCTGTATAAGTTTTCAGCATATGGAAATATTTCCTCTTGCACCCTGACCAAGCTTCATGACAAATCAGGAAACGTGTAGGCCTCTTCAGAGCACAGAAAGCCAGCTTTCTGTAAAATATCCACTCTGATTTTAAATTAATGTGAAAAAATGTGTTTGCAGTGTTCTGTGAAGAAAATCTAACCCCCAAAGTGCGTCAGAATTTAAAATTGCACTGGGATTTTTGTGGGGTTTTTTCTTTTCCAGAAGGGCTCTATAGCCAAGGAAACCAATAACATTTTGCTGGAATAAGTTTGTTTGTTTTGAACTGGGCTGACTCAAACAGTAAACTTCACAACTTTGTTTTTTCTTAATTGTGTTGCACAAGTTGTGCCAAATGTTCTTGCTGATAATCAAAGCAGCAGTTGCTCCCCAGAGTCTGCTGGAAGACGGGTTTCAGTTAAAACTCCGTAGATGTTGAACTAAAGTATACGATTGAGCATAAAAGAGCAAATCTGAAGCTGAAATCCTTGTCTATCAGAAACAGGTGCCACCTGATTTCAAATAGTCTGCTCCTAACCCAAATCTTTGCATGTCTGGGGCCATGCAATGAGGCAATGTGATGCAGATGAGGTCAAGGGGAGCTACCCTTACAGGATGAAAATGTGGGCATTTACCATTTTATTTGAAAAGATGCCTGAAACCCCTTATCTGCAATTGGACATTTTCTTTTTTCGTTTGGTGGGAAGGGAGGAGGCTGGGGAGAGACCTTGTGAATCTGCCTTTAGTTTTATAATGAAAATTATTTCAGTATAACTTGCTCAAACTGTAAAGGTGGGATTATTAGCAGGGAATTCTTAGCTATAATAGGTCAAAAGGGAAAATTACAACAAGAAAAACATGAAGTCTGGTTCCAAGAAACATTCTAATATTTCACAGTTTTTTCACCCTAAATTTAGGATTAAAAGGTAAAACATTGAGATCGCTTTCCAAGGGAGGGGCTCCAAGTAGTTGTGAGTCATTAATTGATCAGTATCATGTTTTTTTATATTTTTTTGAAAAATACATTGATATGTCTGAATCTCAATTCTTTTGATTGGTTTATTGAACAGAGAGGTATGCCAAATTGGTTCTACATTAACTGTGTCACTCACAACCTTATTGATCTATGCAAGCTTCATACTTAAAAAAACCTCTGTTTTTTCCACATGGATCAGACTTCTTGGCCACAGTATGTTTCCTACAATGTATTATCAGCTTTATCAAAGGGAGACCTTAAACATTTCATTTTATATCCAAATGTTTTCTGTCAAGCCAACAAACTAGTAATGCCAAAACACAAGAAAGTCTGGATCAGACTGACCTGAAGCAAAATTTTGAGCTTCAGTTTTCCCAATGGTAAATAATTTTTTTTTTTTTCAGTAACATTGAAATTTACTTATGGTAAAGTGAACAGTACACTAACAAAAATGGCTCATGAGCTCTCATATAAACCATGTGTATGAACAATCCAAGCATTAGATTTAGTGTATTATACTGGTTATTTCCCTCTGGATATTGGGGAAATATCTAGGTATATAGATATATAGATATGCATTCATACTCATTTATAACATATGTATATAGCAGCTCTTGCGATGCTTTTTCTAGTTATTTAAGGTTAAATCACATCAGAGATAAAAAGGCCATGTGTGTCCTTATAAGAATACGGGGGAATAGAACCAAGACTTTCTCATTGTTCTGAAATGCGAAACTCCACCAAAATTTTGTTGGATAATTTATCATGTTGACATTACCATTTCTGAAATGTTGTATTTTCATAAGAGACTTTTAAAACCAGTTTTTATCTCTCTCTTGGTAGCAAAAGACACTCTGAAACTAGTGAATGTATGTTAGAAAATGTTTACTTGAACTTTCTAAAACAAACTGTTCATCTTGGGTGTAACAGAAATGCTCTCTTTTTATATTACTGTTCCCATGTCACTCTCCAGCAACTGGCCAACCAAAACACCTACTTACAAAGATGAACTATACCATTGCAAGCTCCTTGGCTATTCTACCATTGTATTTCAGTCGATAAATTTGCATTTAGCGCTTAATTTGTTCAGTATGTCTTACTAATTTGGCAATATTTATTTTGGCATGTAAAACAGAAGGCAGCTGCTTTAAATGTCCTGCTAAGTTCTTTGTTTTGTTTTGAGAGGCTTTTTTTTTCTTTTTCTTTCTTTTTTTTTTTTTTCACCCTTTTCTTTTTCCTTCATAAAAGGATCTAAGATATGAAAAAGCTACAGTGTCGTGGACAGGGCTGAGTTTCCTGTTTATGAGTCACCATAAATATGAAAGGTGCTGGTTGACATTTCTCAGCTGAGGGATTCAACACAACTCTGTGTTGAGAGCAAATCCCCAAGCAGGGTGGTCTTGCGTTGACTTGTTGACCTTGTACATCGTTGCGCGGAATCACTTTTAAAGAACAGTAGTTAAAGGAAAATTCAGCTTCTCTAGCAGCTCTTCTTGCTGTTGCTCTATTTAGAAAAGTGTGTTATAGTATCTTTGCTGTGTAGAGTGATTGTTGAATCATATTTTTTAAAGAGAGAGCAATTAGCAGCATACACTTGGTTTTATTCCTCATTTGCAGAGCGCTTAATTTCAGTCATTTCCTAGTGTTATTATGTTCCTTCTCAAAACTCCAGTAGCCAAAGCATTGTGTAACAGTTCCTAATGGGCAACCAAGGTAAACACAAGTGAAATTTTTAGTGTATTTTGTGCACACATCTGTCAGGCGTGTCTCTCAGCTACACCAGGGCTTTCACTATGGGGATTTCTTTAGACAATTATATGCAGGTGCAAAAATGAAAATTAAGATATGATTAATATCTGCTGAAAACATGGAAGCTTGATAGAGGAGGTTTATATAAAATGTATACATGGAGATTTGTGCTAAGATATGACTGGGTCATAAATAAGTGTAAGTAAAGGAATGCATCACTGGTAAGAGTGTCACACAACCTGCCTGCTCTCCAGGCTGTGTAAGGTACATGTAACCATGAGTGAATTTTCTATCTAAAGTCTAGTGTTCTTGATTTTAGCCAATAACATGCCCTGGGGCAGTCCCCTCTGTGGCAGCATGATGTTGCAATATATCAGTAATGAAACCAGCAGCAGGCATAAAACATACAGGAATATATATGAGAAGAAACAAATTATGAGATAGCTCCAGCAAGCTCTGAGCAATACACTGCTTTTTCTGTGTTTTATTTAACACACACATGAAGGGGAATGTTTCATGTCAGTGCCCACAGCAGCAAGAAAAAGATACTTACAGAACGGCACTGTTCCTTGGGTTTAGTACACATGTTCCAGAAAAAAAGACATTTCTGATCCATAATACTTTAAGGGTGTGCGCCTCTCAATAAGAATATAGATCGGAGAATGGAAAATTAAAAAGGCAGAATAAGAAGGACAAGATGGAAATAAGTATTTATGTAAAAGAAGACCACAGAGTCATAGAACGGTTTGGGTTGGAAGGGACCTTAAAGATCATCTTGTTCCAACCCTCCCGCCATGGGCAGGGACGCCTTGCACTCGAGCAGGTTGCTCAAAGCCCCATCCAGCCTGGTCTTGAACACCTCCAGGGATGGGGCACCCACAACTTCTCTGGGCAAACTGTTCCAGTACCTCACTACTCTCACAGCGAAAACTTCCTTCCTGATATCTAACCTAAATCTACCCTCTTCCAGTTTGAAGCCATTAGCCCTCATCCTATCACAACATGCTTTTGTAAAAAGTCCCTCTCCAGCTTTCTTGTAGGCTCCCTTCAGATACTGGAAGGCTACTACAACGTCCCCCCCGAGCCTTCTTGTCTCCAGGCTGAACAACCCCAACTCTCTCAGCCTGTCTTCAAAGGAGAGGTTCTCCAGCCCTCTGATCACCTTTGTGGCCCTCCTCTGGACCGGGTCCAATAGCTCCATTGTCCTTCTTATGTTGAGAGCCCAAGAGATGGATGCAGTACTCCAGCTGGGGTCTCACTAGGGTGGAGTAGAGGAGAATCACCTCCCTTGACCTGCTGGCCATGCTTCTTTTGATGGAGCCCAGGATGTGGTAGGCTTTCTGGACTGCAAGCAGCACATTACTGATTCATATTGAGCGTTTCATCAACCAACATCCCCAAGTCCTTCTCCTCAGGGATGTTTTTAACCCATTCTCCACCCAACCTATATTTGTGGTCGGGATTGCCCTGACCCACGTGCAGCACCTTGTACTTGGCCATGTTGAACTTCATGAGGTTCGCACAGGCCCACCTCTCAAGCCTGTCCAGGTCTTTACTGTCATCTTTAAAATTTGATGATGGTAAAATACACAGAGATAAAAAATGCCAGGCTACTGTCTGTCAGTAAAGGTGCTTCTAGTGACTTTGGAAGAGCTAATTTTATTTTCCTTTTCTTCTATTTTTTCCTAGATTATGTCAGCTATCATATGCAGGTGTTATTCCAAAGAACCAAACCTTTGCTCCTCAGTTAGTCAATGTCTGGCTGACCAAAATATCATTATCTACCTCCTTATCTTACCTTTGTTACTTGCATTTGTACTTTACATAAACATGCTAAATTTATATTGGTGAGTAAGAAACAGAAAAAAAAATCTAAAACCTTTTTTTGTTGTTCATTTGATATGTATAACTTTGTAAGCAAATGTATTAAGAATATGAAAACATCATGATACTACTCATGAAATCCTCACTGCTATTATAAATCCAGTTTACTGTGTGATACACAAAGAGTTATCCAAAGAGATTACAAGCTGTAAGCATTCATAGGACAGTTTTCTTGAAAGTAAAATTATCTTTTTGCATAAATGTTCACAGAGTTAGGACATGTGATTTTAAAGTTTTCTGGAGTGAGAGGAAGGAAAGAGAATACATTATTTCCCTCTATTTTTTGTTTTCTTGTGTTCCCTGAGAAGTCAGTTCTCTTATTCACTGTTACATATGTTTGTTTATATTTCCCTAAACTAAATGATTTTAAAAATACTACATCAAGAATTCAGCAACATCAAGGATTCATTCCTCCTCTCATGTGATTGAAAATAAATACTCAGTGAAATGGTGCCAGGGTCAAATAACTTGACTGCCAACATCTGCCCATGTCAAGACAAAACATCCCAGGATACTTTCATATTTTGAAAGAGGTAATCTGTTTTTCTTTCCCAGCTTTGGCCCAAGTCTTCCTTTGATTTATAAAGCCTGAGGAAGTGGGTAATAGTTTTACACAAACCACTGCAATATATTCACAGCAAAAGAGAAAACATGTTAGTCAAACCAACAAAAGATTTCCAAAAGGGCATAGTTGTCCCCTCTCTATTTTGTGGATCTAAACTGCTGCTTGCATTGTTGTATCGTAATATGGATCCAAAAATAATTTTTATTTCTCCTATTTTCTTTTATATATTGTCTGATTACGTCCATTTAGCTAAACATAATAAGGGATATTTTAAAGGGAAATCATAATTAAATATTGTTGGCTTGTAATCTGAACCTAGCATTCTTCGGCTTGAGGCATCTCTTATCTACAGATCACATTTTGTTCACGAGTCATTTTATTCCTTACAATTAAACACTACATTTAATACTTCCAGACAACTCAGAAATACACTGTCAACAAAAAAAAATCCATATCATTTATTTGCACTCTATGTTTTATTGGCCTAATTCTGACTCCTGTGAAGTAAGAGCAAAACTTCTTTTAAATGTGGAGTATTTCCTGATTTTAAGAGATTAGTTCATTTTTTTTTTACAATTGTTACCAACTGCTGAGTTGAGCAGAAATCTAAGAGGGATAGGATCCTGCAAATATTTTAGGGAAATTATTCTGAGTATTTTCTGATAGCACAATTCTAAAGAAACAGAAAATACGTTTCTTTTGATGGTCTGACAATGATAACATGTAGCTCTGAATCCCTGCATGCTCTATTGATATGACCCATAAAAGGCCCATGGTTCCATCTCTTGTTTGTATTCTTCATTTTATTATCATTCTCTCTCTAAGGTCAGCAGTACTGGTCTCACAGAGACCATTAGCATGCTTTTGCTTATTTAATTCACTAACTGCTGAAGTGCATGCTGCTTTTAGTGGCACTCATACAACTCCGAGCACTGAAAGGTTTGGTTTCATGTACTTGAACTCGAGTGACACAAATATTTCAGTGGTGAATCAATACTGGGAAAGGATGGTCAGTAAGGTAGGGAGTGTTTATAGAAGATGTTTCATCACTACTAGTAAAACATGTCTTATTGTTAGTTCAGGAGGTGCTGGTATTTAGCTCTTTGAAGGAGGCTTCTGACAAGCCAACAACTTTCAGCCTGCTAGTAAAATGAAATTTCAAAAATTGCAGAAGGTTAGAAATGTAGCTTTTTGCAAAATGTCTGTGGATTAACCATTTAGGAATTCTAATTTCCATAAAAAGATATTTCTTCTGTTCCCTCATCATAAACAACACTGACTATATGGAAATATTGATCAGAAAGTACATTTGACTACTTCATTTCACCTGATTATAAATTCATATTTGACCTTTCCTTACAAAAGCCATGAACAAAAGCCATTTTCAGGAGCACCTGAAAGTTGACAGTTGTCTCACGTGCTAACCCTAACTGCAATAGGGAGAACATTCCTGTTCACCTGCTCCAAAATTGAGCTCCTAATGCCACATTAAAATACCAGTAACTGTTAAGGCAGTTCTGATTCGGGAATGGCATTTGAGGGAATTTATTCTGCTCTACAGTAGCCGTTTCCCTACTATGTAAAAAGTCCATATAAATAATATCATACCAAAGACAATTATCTGCTTTTTGCAGCGCTTCTTCAACATAAGACGACATTTTTTATTTACTGAGAATAGATAAGTAGAAGAAGGAAAGCCATGTTATAAAATGTCTCTGTACTTCAGTGCTGTACCTGGACTGAACGAATTAGGCTGAGAGACAACACCACGAATGCTTCTGAGGAGCTGAAGCCCTTGGAGCACACTTGTGGCTAATCTTGGGTAATATAGCTGGCAGAAGGACCAAAAGAAGATTACAGTTATAAAAACACAAGGAGGCCTTTGCCAAGAAATGCAAACAAAAAGGAAATATTTTAAGAAAATAAACAAAGCTACTGAGTAAAACATACACAGAGAGGAAAAAGGAACAAAAGAACATTTGAGTCTTGATGTCTTAACATTTTGTGGCAACATATGTGATAGTCCAGCCAGAGTGTGTGAAAGAACGTTACAGCTGTGTAAGCTATGAGATATCCACACAAGCCTTGAGATCAGCAAGCCATCAGGAAAGCCCACCTAGTTTGCCAGCTTTGCAGGTCTTCTCTTATTCTACTAAAAATAATAAGTTCCATGCAGTCCCATCCATGTGATTGCACAAGCTACACAGCGAGTCAAGGGGCTGTTTGCAAAGGCTGCTTTAAATAGAAACCCCTGTTCCTTTTCCAAGGTGCAATGGTTTATAGCAATTTCCTGAGGCCATAAAACATGTATTTTAAAAGAAGACAATCTTCTTCTGTTCCACCTAGCCTATGCTGTTCTAGTCTTATTGTGGCTATCTGCCAAGGACCAGCAAGTGGCTATTAGAAACAGAAGGCTATCACGAATATTCAGTCAGTTGTACAGCAGGCCATGGCAGGTGAATAGTGTTATAGAGTGCACTAAGGGAAGAAGGAAATCAGCAGATATTATGGCCAAAAAGAAGTACACTAGAGTGAGAATCCTCACATGCCAAATTCCTCATTCATCCCTGTGGTTATGACTTCCAGGCTGTGCCTAGACCATCAGAGAACTTGATCTGGAGCCCAGTCTCAGATCGTACACATTGCCTAGACACTGCTTTATGCTGCGGCTTCTATTTAGAGCAAGCCATCTGCTCCTCTCTCCCAAACTCACTCCAGCTCCAGCCCTGCTGAGACAACTGCCTCCAGCTCATCATCCTTGGCGTAGGCTTGACTATACAGCATCCACATCACTGTGTTGCAACCTCAAAGTTTGCGCTTTTTCTCCAGAAACATTAAGAAGCTCACCTGCCTTTAAAGCTGAATTAAGCTAACTGAAGATGCAGGATCCGTATCTTAATCTTCCATTTGTCCAGGCTATATGCTGTAGGATATCAAGGCAGGATGAAAGATTGAATGAAAACAGACTGTGGAATTAAAACACAACATTTTCCTGTAGCTGATGTTTGCTTTAATTGTATGGGTATAAGGAACATCACAGAAGCTTCTTTTTAGTGTTTTACCTGAAAGTTTGCTTTTTTTTTTGTCTTTTTTTTCCTGCATTTTGTCATTTTTGCAGTAATTTATGAAGAGATTCCATTCTATTTTACACAATTTCAGCTGAGTTTTTTTTCCAAAGTAATTCAAATATGGTTTAAGTTCCTACTTGCTTTAGATTTCAGAGTTCTAAAAAATCATCTACTGTCACTATCCAGTACAAAACATCTTACAGCTCTGATGTAGCAGAGGTCCTCCAGAGTTATCAAAAGAACTTTGCTGAGGAAGTGCATTATCAAAATCATTATAGTACAGCCAAAGAAAATGAGACAGAGGGAAGAAAAGCATTTTTTGTATATTCATATTTTATCCTTTACCTCTGCAGTCTTTCTAAACTATAAATGAAGTTTTGTGACATATGAATATTGGTATCTGGAGAGATGCTGTTGATACTAGAGTAGATCAACACTAATGTGTTTTTTAACTCTAGGTGAACATGCCCTTAATATGCCATTTTTTTAAAATTGCACTGACTGAATATCAAATTTTGATACAGAATACTCAGAACAAACCTGGCAAATAGCTAGAAAAACTGAGAATATAAAAGGCTGTGAAAGATCTGGGCGCAGGAGACCTATTTCTCTGTCATGTATTTCCCATATGACAGTCACAGACATCTTCAGCAATGTTAATTTAGTTTGTTTTGTTTTTCACAAAAACATTCATTTTAGACTAGCTTTATAATAAATCTGCTATTATGTAACATTGAAGTAAGCAATATTTCTTCACTGCCAGAGAGTGGAAGGTTAAGGCTGGATTTTCTGTTTCACCAGAGACTTCCCATTGAGGAATTATTTTGTTCGTCGTGTGTTGTTTTTTTTTCCTGAAATGAGGATAACAATCCTCTTCTGCCTCACAAAGAGGATAAAAATATTGAAAGATTGTGAAACGCTAAACTCAGATGACATTAAGAGACTTCAAAAATCATATTTCAGTTTAATTTCTTCTTGTCTGTCATTACATTGAATGTATGGAGTTTTTCATCTGATGCAAGAGTGAGATTCAGCTTCCTAAACACAAGCAACTCGTAGCACTTAAGATGTCCAAGGTCGTAGATAGCCGACACGTGATGCACCAAGGCTGGCAGATACATTGCAGAGCTTGTACAGTATTTGTACCTTTCGGTAGTGGCAGCCTTTTGGGTTATCACAGAGCATCTCAAATGGTGTAAGATGCAATTCCACTCTCGACAAGCAATAAGAGGCACCTGACTCATCAGTAGGCTCTTACATGGAGACATCTTAGTGTCAAACTGAATCTTGTCCTGGGTAACTCCTTGAGCCCTGTGAAACTACTCCTATTACTGACAACAAGGTCCATATGCTTAAGCAGATGAAGGCCTGGAGTTTTAAAACTTTAGCCTGCAGGAGACAGGATGGCCACATCTACCCACATATGTATGCACAAAATTTACAGAAACTGGCCTTGCTCTAAAGCTGGTGGTGTAATAGAAAAGTAGTCAGTAAGTTGGAAAAGAGGTTGAATTGATGCAAAAGATACTAATTTCTAAATCCATATATTTTACAACCAAGAGTTGTAAACAGTTATTATTATCTACTGTAGTGATTTTGGATTAATTTTTGAGGTTGATGTATGCAGCTACAGCAAACTTACAAAGGCTACAAAGGTCAGTAGGCATATTTCAAATTTCTCTAAAGGCTGAGGACAAATATTTTAGCTGTTTTTCATTTAGCATCATGCATAACACAGGCCCAAAAATTCATTTCTTTTCCAGTTAATAATTTCTATTTTAGACACAGTACCTCTTTTGAACAGACTATTCTTAATTCCACAAATTTCAAATGCTAAAATAATCCATCATCTTTATGCAAATTGCACCAGTTTAGTGTCTTTCACTGTTAAAATGTGTATTAGCTTTCTAGTGTGAACTAGTTAAATTCAGCATACAAAATCTTCAACAAGTTGTTCCTTATTAGAAACCAGAATCTTTGCAAACACTTCACACTCATAGCCCCCACTTTTCTCTAATTAAGTGTTTCAGCTTCTTCAGTGCCATTAAAAAACATGTTTTCCAGACCTTGAATGATTCTGACCTTATTTTTATAGACTCTTTCCAGTTGGCTGACAAGCTTTTAAACTCCAGGCACTAGGAACTTATTTCATTTGCTTCTTTCTGATATTCCTGTAGAAGCTTCACCTATTGCACCTGGTCTCCAGCTGCAATTCCAGAAGGAAAGAAGTCTCCTTTAGGTCTGGGTCTAGATCTGCTACTCCTGTATAGACATTTTGGGTACAACAAGCATTAGTGGCTCAAAAGGAATTAGGTGCCTCCTTTTAGGCAACTGACGCAAGCCCAAGAAATTTTAAGACCTTTGCAGATACTACCAGCAGAATTAGCAACACATGACACCTCTTTATTATACATGTCATATGTCTGAAAACAGCACTTGCTTCCCAGCTATAGCTGAAAAGAGTTTGACTGGCCACCTGTATTAAGCAGAAGGTTCTGGTTCTGAAACAGATTCCCATTTTTTACAGCTAGGATTCTCATTCTGTTGTTCCAATAGCTCAACTGACTTATATAGGAAAATTACCTAAGATAGACTCTTACTCGCAAGATAAAAGATTTATCACTACTATTTACTCACTTTTCTGTTAATATTTATGGCACCCAAATCTTTCATCACCAACAAATACATGGTTTTTTTCTCACTTATTTCTATCTTGCCTCATTTCAAGACCACTATTTCTTGCCCTGTCCTAAATGGACAAGTAGAACAAACTATTGCCCAATTCTTTGCAGCACTATTGTACATATTTGAACACTGTTATCATGTCTCCCCTTAGTCTTCTCTTCTCTAGACTAAACAAACCCTCTTCTCTCAATTTCTCCTCAGAGGTCATGTTCTCTGGACCTCTGATCTCTATGCTGGACACTCTCTAATGGCTAAATGTTCTTCCTGATGTGTGGGTTCCTAAAACCCCTGAAAGCTTTAGAAAAGGCTTAACAGCATTGAGTAAAGGGATTATGAGTCTTACACTGAACTTATCTTATGTGTACTCTTTATATATGATTCTTCCTTTTTTTTTCAGAAGACTATGACATCATGTTGTCAGCATCTCCTAGTGGAGGTGGCCAAAAACAGACTGTAAAAGTATTTTAAGATGGAGTAAAATGCCAGCTGAGAATTTTTATTAGCATTTGGCACTAGTATACAGTTGAATCACATGGAAGACCGTGAGTACTTCTCTTAGAGCTGGAGCTATATTTTCATGACATTCTGGGGTTTTGTCAAAAGAAAACCATCTTCAAGAAAAAAAGTAAATCAGAAGCAGTAACAGGGTTTGGTAAGACTGAAAAAAGTATTTTACATTACAATTATAACTATTCTAAGAGAATTGTCCTAATTATCAAATAAACACCTTTATATATTTTTTCCTGAATATATATAATTTAACAAAAAAATTTCCCCATTCCAGAGATAAGTAGATTTGCACATATCATGTTGAATTTCAACAGGATTCTTCTTTAATATGCTACTAAAACCTTGAACGTGAAAAAAAGAATATGTTATTTTTATAAGACGTTATTAATTTAAAAAACACTCTGCTTCTGAACACATTCAGGTGATTGCAATAAATCTCATCTTGAATGAAATTAAGACATAAATTTACTTCTCAAATCTTATTTTTTTTCCAAAAAAAGGAAATTTGCATATGGAGAAATGGAATTTTCCTGCAGAATGAAAGCTGACTCATTCACCTACTCTATGTGTGTTCAGATGTTATTTAGACCATTGTGCAGAACTGAAATATAATAACATTTCTACTGACATGTTTGTTGTAAACTTCTTTCTCCGACATGTACACTGTATCATTCTCTATTCTTATTTAACTGCAGATTGCTTACCTTAATCTATTCACATCAAATAAATACAATAGAATTTGACTCAATACATCTTTCCACAACTATTTTAATGTGAAATGGCAAGCTTAGCCCAGCACCCCTCATCCTTGTTCTTCAGACACTGATATGTATGGCTAACTATGTCCATATGAGTGGTCCCACTAACTTCAGACAGGACTTTCAGGCACTCTGAAGTCACTTAACTCAATCCTTCCCATCCCTGGGAAGCATTATGGATCTGACAGGGAGGACCGAGGGCTGAACCTGCTACGTGCTGGACACTTTCTGGTCAAGCAGAAAGTAGGGGAAGGTTGTGTTTCCTGATGTGCCAGCTGAGTATAAAGCTCTTAGTCAGCGGTCGCTGTTCTGGGTGTAGGAATTCCAGCACCCAGCAGCCTGAATTAATAGCACAAATAAGTAACAAGCATAACATAAACATGTGTTTTGCTTTAGCTTTTTGTTAATACAAACTGTACCATTAATAAGTATTGATTTCTTGTTTCTTAAAATCATAGCATTCATCAAATGTGTTACTTCCTCTGAATTTTTTAGAAATGAAATTAGAGACATGATGTTAACAACTTGTCTCAGTTCAACAGCAGATGAACCTGAATTAAGGCGTCTCTTAACACATTGAAGAGACTATTACAATAGCAGATAAGATACAGTCTCTGGAGCACAGAAGATACTGGACTTTTGAGGTTCGATCCACTTTCAAATAATTATGAAGTAATTATATTTGCAAGTATGAATGTATTACAAACCACTATTCCTCTAAGTAAATTTAAACAGTACCTTTGATCTCTATCAGTAAGTCTTTTTTCTGTTAACTAATAACACATTGCAGCCAAACCTTTCACTGCCATCTGTTCAAATGGAAACATGTGGTATTAGAGTTCTAATACCGTGCCCTTGGTAAGGATATACCTTAGAGATTTCTTTTGGAAAACTTCATAGTTAGCAAACAATTTGTGGGCAGTTAATTTGCTCCCTTGCTGGGGTTTGCATTCCCACGTGTGAAATGTGCTATTCTGATGGTAATGTTAAATTAAATGAACGTACACAGGATCATATTTACATAATATGGATTGTATTTACTCTGTGGGAAACTTGACTGTCCTGTAAAAGACCATTATTGAACAGAACAGAGAGTATTTGAATTTATTTTTGTTGTTCTTGAGCTCTTCCTGTAGTATAAAGTTGTAGAACGAAACGTCCTCTTCTTGCATCAGTTCAAGCCATATTACATTGTAGAAATGAAAAACACCTTCAATACATGCAAACACACATGGAGCCACACACACTCATCTTGCAGTACAAATTCTCAGGGGGTTATGCTGATTGAAAAAGCATAATGTATTCACACTATAAACACATTTCCTTTTGTTTTTTCTTCTCCCTTTTCTTTTCCCTAACAATCGCAAAACAAACTATTTTGAGAACATCTTCAAAAAGTAATGCCAGATTGTGAGATACTTATGGTGAACTGTGTGTTTCCTCATGCAGTGAAGTTCTTCTCCTGTTTGTGGGGCCATCATGATTTTACTGATTATCTTAGGAGCTGAATACATATACCAATACATATCTTTTTTGATCAAAGGTTATCAGTAGTATAGGTTATTCATTTTGGAATCATACAGCTGAGTGAATGTGTTTGACAAAAAGAAAATGAAGATGAAATGATGAAGAAAAGCAGTTTGCAAACACTGCTGTTTGTTTTAATAGCAAGGAAACATGTTCTTCAAGCCCTGAGATTTATAATTTAATTCATCAAGTTACCTTACCCTTATCAAACCAGTCGTCCAAGAAATGGAGAAAAGATTAAAAAGTAATTAAAAACTTTTGGGTTAAAGTCCACAAAATAAGTGCCACTGCCACAGCTACAGATTCTCAAGTTCTTGCCTTCCAGACCTACTTCATGTATATGAGGCTACACAGCCCATTCTTCTATGTCAAAAGTTTGGACCCAACCCTGCACTTGTCAAAACCTGTGAGCATTCATGCTGGGCAGGTCAAGGGGGACTCAAAGCAGAATTCTGCCTGCACCCCTGAATAAAGATTATTGCCAGCAGGGGAAACCAAGGGAAGGAATACACATGGACCAACCTGCGGCTGTATTTCTTTTGTTACATCTTAATTGCATTTCCCAGCAATCAACAGACAGAGGCTTCCAGAGAGGAAGGTCTGTAGCCATGTTTCCAAATTTAATTTTTAGACGATTTTGACATAGCTTTTAAACCCCATTTTATTCTTTTTTATCTGTACTATTTATATGCAGCAATGAGCTCCATGGCTTAAATAGATATTACAAGGAAAAGTGTTTCTTTGGCAGACTTTTTTTCAAGTTTCAAGTATTCTTACTTACCATCATTTTAACTTTCTGATAGAAAACTCCTACACATTATGTTTTCAGCAGAACATAAGCAATATTTCAAAGTGTCTTACAGCCTTCCTTTTATAATGCTAGGGCTCTGTGGGGTACCAGGGTTTCTACCCATACAGATTAGACAGGACTCCCTTTTCTATCGAGGCCCCAGTTTCCTTACCTTGCCATTTCCTTGCAGGCTGGTTGCTGACCCCCACTATGTTGGTGCATGAAGTTGGGCTTCTCTCATGCCTGGCAGCTACACTCTCAGCCATCTTCAAGGAAATAATACTTGTTGTTTAGTGTAAATTAGGATGTGAAGAAAAAGTATAGCACCACTGGGGTGCAACCTTGCATCTTAAAGATAGTGTAACATTCACTGGAATGAAAATGTTACTGGGAACACGTTTTTCTTAATATAAAGGGTGTGGTTTGGGGTGTTTACATGAGAATAGACAGAGAATTTTTTGTGAGCTTGAGTTTTCTTCATTAAAGAAATACCCTGACAAATGTATAAAGTTTTACAAAGAATTTATCTGAAATCTGCCATTAGTGAATACCGTTTCTGCAACATTTCTGCGTAATGCTTTCTTACTTTGCTTTTAAGTGATATCATTGACATTTACAAACAGAACTTTCCAGCAAAAGTAACAGTTGAAAAAGCCACATATTTCTCAAAGCCGAGCTGACCTAACACAATGTTAGACTGAAGTTACATTTACATGACATGCTGTTTTGTTTGTTTTCAGTGGGGTTACCATCTTATAACAACATTTGGAAATGATAAAAGGATAAAGTGAGGACCCCCTGTCTGTTTATACTAACACTGTATATTCATAAACAGGAACGAATCAGTGAGTACAAATCCCCTTAATTGTTTTATGGTCTTATTTATTTTTACTACATTTTATGTATCCCAATGAGAAGCACTAAGTTATTAATCATGTAGTAAGCCATATTATGTATTAACAGAACTGTATGCAAAAAAACTCTTTCCAGTTTGCTTGGCTGCCAAAGAGATTACACTAAATCATCTACAAAATAACTCCACCCATAGTATTTATTATAAATTGGCTAATATCACAAGTGTATTAAGTATTTGTGGTATTTTCTAAAGTAATTTGTCATCATACGGAATATATAACAAATAATTAAGATCAGAAATATTTCTGAGATCTCAAAGCCCTTCAATTTGACCACTATTCTTAGCACAATTTCTTAGCTGAAAACTTAAATCAGCCTCTGGGGTTTTGAAGAAATATACTGGTATATAACATTTTTCAGGAGACTGTGGGAAGTGGATCATAATGTGTGTCAGAGACCCTGCACTGTTTTTCTGAGCAATATTCAGTTAAGTGAAAAATCTGTACAGGCTGAAAATAAAATTTAGTCTGAGATAGACGACACTGACAATCCTCTGTGCGTGAAATGCAGACAGAGTGGTGACAATTATCCATGTACTAGAAATGCAGTGGATTTAGGTAAAGTTAAAGACATGAGAATAGCAGGTTTTTGTTCATTAAGCTCAATATCCTGACATTGCCCACATAGGAATTTACACAGTTTTATTTGAAGCAATTAAATATAATGTAATAAATCATGAACTATTTCATATATGAATCATATCTGTTCAGCTTTACAGACTGAACTCTATTGATCTGTCAGAATAAAGCATTCATCTTTAAAGGATAGTTTGCTGTTAATCTATCAACCTAGAGCATCATGCTTTGAGGTGCACAGCAATGACATTTTAACAGTGAACAGGAAAACCATGCAAATTTGATATAAAGTAGAGAAGGAACAATACAGAAACCAGATGAAAATTTAGGGTTGCCCTTACAAAACGTGAATGCAATCTCCCAGAATACAAAAACTGTCAGGATAAACAACCTTTCCTGTACAAAAAACGCTGTTGGATCTTTAACAACAAGCGAGCTGGACCTAATTTCTGTGAAATGCTGTCCAATTTTCACCTGGTGTTGGAATTCTTATTTCAGAAAGAAAGATGATTTTTTTTACTTCCTGCACACTAAAATTTTGGTCAATTGAAAGAAGACAAATATCACAAAGTGATTTGATTTGGGGAGAAAAAATTATCTGTGTTCAGGTGTACAATGGAAAGTCATATTTTTATAGTTCTGACTGATTGCAATGTCTGATCATTCAAATAAATTGATGAATCATTTCCTGTGTGACAGAGTCAATTCTTATCTTAGAGGTATGAATAAATTTATTCTTGTCTGCCTGGGTGGTGCAGGCACTTGTGATGCACTAATTGCTGTAACATTGGCAGTAGTGTTTGTAGCCTTTCTTGGGTATTTTTCCCTAAAATTAATTAACTACAAAATCATTTTTATTTTGTTCTCAAATCAGGCATTTCAAGTCTATCTTCAAATTATTAGATTTTGGTAGCATCAGTGATCATGGAAAGTGAGGATTCATGGAAATTTAATTTTAAAATACTGTGGATGAATCTCTGAATAGAAATAGTCAAGGAATAAAAACAGATGGAATTATTCCATCCAATTATAGTTTAGCAATGCAAGAAAATGTCAAATCACATATCAAAGCCTCATAACAAATGATTTAAGGACAGACAAATCTGTTTGCTGACATTCTTGGTGCAAAAAAAAATAGAAGTTAAATAATCTGAAAACTTTCATTGTATGTTATTTATTTAGACTCAAAACGAACCATAAAGAACCTAATACCATCTCCAACACATATGTTGCTTCATATGTAAGAGGCAGATTCTTATTAATCACTAAGCACAATCTTCAGTTATATAAATATCTTTTATTTTGGTGAGGATTTTTGGCTCATTTGCTGCACAAAGCAGATCAACTACAGTTAACCTATATTGCTGAGACCTCGTTCCTTTGATTATGCCACGACAGTATCAATTTTTGCTCAGTTAACTGGTTAAGTAATATATCGCTAGTCAAAATGGAAATTCAGAAGTCCTGGCAAAAAAAAAAAAAATAGAATTTATGTTCCAGACTCCATTCCTTCGTGAGCCCATGCTGGGAAGGCACTGCATTCATGCCTGGGATTCTGTGCAGTGTCAGTGTGAAATACTGTTTCAGACACTACTTGCACCCACATGGTAGCAATTGCAGTGAGCTGAGTTAAAAAGCTTTTCAAAGACTGATAAAAGAATCACTGAGCAACTGCTTTCCTACAGCAGTGACTAATTTCATCTTATTTTACGAATGTGTGCCCATTTCTGTTTTTTATTGGTCCTTTGCACTCTATTGGGTTAATATTTTTGGCACTGAAGATGTAGCCTCAGGAAACAGTGGGGTACAGTACAGAGATTCATGAAGAAACACCACCTGAGGGAAATAAAAGTTTCCCTGAAGGGCCTGTGATTGAGGGGCTGGAGGCAGTGCTGAGCTGTTGAGGCACAGCACGGTGCCAGCTGGGCAGCATCGCCTGCTACCTACCAACCTGCGCTGGCTTTCGCTGAGCTAAGGCCTGTGACCTGCTCCCACCTTGGGGGATGTTGTTGTTACCTCTTCTGGCTTGACACCACCCTGCTGCAAAGGAGGATTTTAAAAGGGTGTGGCTACCTAATTTAGACAAGCTTTTAAATGACTTCCCAGTGCCAGAGTTATACAAAGCATCTTTATTTTAGCACATTCAAGTCAGCATCACAGAGATGCTAAACACATTTAAGAAGAAACTAGTGCCGTCATCCTGATCTTTTGGTTTCCTAATAGTTAAATTCCATTTGAGCTGCTTCTGATTTACAAGGGTATAGTAACAAAAGGAGTCAGGCTATAGCTGTGCTTCCCAATCTCTCTCACACATCTTTGTACCTTTAAAAATGTTTGTATTTTTTAAAAACAAATTCCACTAGATGTTGGAGGGAATAAAAAGTTTCCAAAACACATTATTCCCCCAGACTTATTTTGTTTCCGGCAAATGTAGAACAATGCTCAGAACTGAGCTGGAATAGCAAGCGTTTCTTATTTGAAAAGAATGCTTACATTGTTATATGCAGTGTTGAGTCTGGGTAATAGGAAATTATGAATTTTGCATCCCAGTTCAGTAAAGCACTCCAAACATTTGCTTAAAATTAAACTTAAGCATGTGCTTAAGTGCTTTTCTGAATCTTAGCATAACTAAAGATACCACCCCAGTAACTAGCCAAAAAGATCTGTTAGATTTTCAAGTTTTTAATCAATGGGTCTAAGCTGTTCTATAGCAGTGGAAGGTGGCAACTGCCTGATAAAAGCTTGCTTAGTGATCTTTGATACTTGTAATGACCCTACAAAGCTGAAGACTTTTATCCATTTTATTAATTTCCTCAGTTTTCCTGTCATGAATTTCTTACTTGAGCTCAAGGCAGTCATTAAGGGTCGACTATCAAAGGCACCTAATGAGATTTATAAAATTCCTTAGCTGAACATCCTTAAAGATACTTTTAGTATTATTCATATACTTTGAAAATCTGGCCCAACATGACTGACTCCACCTCCTGGGCTAAAAAATATTATGGTACTCGTAAAAGTACCTCAGTACTACTCACCCATTGATAATTTTGACCTAGTCTCTTTAACATCATTAATCTCTCTATAATTTTCATGAGGTTGGCCACGAGAATATTACAAAGAAAACAACAGAAATAGATGTGGCATAACTGTTCAAAATAAATTGTCCTTCTGTTAGCACTGCTACAGTTAGAATCCAATATTTAGAATAATAGAATATTTTAGTTTGGAAGGGGTTTGAGGAGGTCAGTGCCGCCTCAGAGAACAGTTAGCTTCAACATAATAATTTTCAAGGTATTTTTTTGGGGCCTGCTTGTTCTTGCTTCACTGTGGGCTATTTAAAGCTATAGTAGATACCTATTCCTGAATATCTAGTTTAGTAACTGTGCCATTGCTACTTGCATATGCACAGTCCGTCCTTTGTAAACTAGCCCTTGGGTCCCTTGTTACTCTTCCTGGTAATATTCCACAATGTCTAGTCTTAGCACAAGAAAATGGTACCTCCCTTTGCAGCGTATAAACCTCAATTGTATTCATATTCTTTTCCTTGCTCAAATGCACTGCAAACTCACTTATAATGCTGCTCTCCATGTTTCTGTCTCCCTTTGATTACTAGGTCTAGAATAATTTTTCACCCAAGGCCTTTGTATATTTTCCAAAATGAATCTCATTTTGTCATTCATCCTGCCCATCATTTTAATATCACTGCTGACCCGTTCCAAAGCTTATTGAAGTCAATGGGAATCCTGGATCCGTATCCAGGTTACTTTGTATTACCTGTCTTTCATCACCTTTTGCAACTCCACCTTCTTATTCATCATAGAGGACTTTCATTAATGGGTGGCTTACTTCTTCTAGATCATTAGTGAAAATGTTAAATAAAACCATACTGAATGCAGATCCCTGAAGTACCTCCCTAGGAAAAGACCTTCCCACAAAATCTGTATTTTAATGTTTTGTCTTCTGCTTTTGTTTATAGTCCTTCAGCCACTTTTCATTCCACAAGATAGTGCTCATACCCCAGGCAATTTAAATTAATTCAGCATTTTCTATCAAATACTTTCCACATCCTGGGCCAAACTCTTGCCCAGTTATCCATGCACACGCTTATTGATGTCAGTGGGATTACATACAAGCAATGCATGAAAGAATCTGGTGGGTTGGTGTTTTATTTTCTTCCCTGTGCTTTTAGTTATATATTTTGAGTTTTGTTTTATGATAATCTGGAATTTGAAAACTGGTATATTTTTTTCTCTGTGCTATCTGTGAGCATATTGCAAGCTGTTGCCCAATTAGATAAAATAATCTGATTATGCCAATAGAAAATATTTTCTTCATCTCTAAAGCGTGGGCTTATGCTATGATAAAAAATATGATGGACTTTGTACTCCTTTTTTTACATACATACACAATTATGTATATACACATTAATTAAAAAGAAAAATTCTACTATTTTTACATACATACACAATTATATATATATACACATTAATTAAAAAGAAAAATTCTACTTCTAGTATCAAATTAATCTTGTGAGAGTAATCTTTCTTGAAGCTGGACTGATCTTTTGGGAGAGTTATGCCTATATGTAATTTTATTGAAATTTGGAACTTTCTGAAGTACTGGAATGTTGTTGGGTTTTTTTTCCCAACTTCTTGTATGAGTTGGAACAACTTCATTGTCATTACATAGATCTGACATACTGCAGAAGATGCATCTTGAAATATTTTCAGTGACAATCCAAGGAATAGAATCTGAGTCAAAAATCATAAAAATTGCCATAAGATCAGCCAACAAAATGACTTTTTAATTAAGATCCTCTCTGGATACTTAAATGGTATCCCCAATTAGTATTAATAAAACCTGTTTAAAACCAGATCTAGCTGGAATAGCTTAGCAGCCTGCTGGTAAAGTTCCTAGGTCACTGATTAAATCCAGTACAGATCAGTAGCGACTGAAATTTATGTTTGGAAACAAGCATAGAATATTTTCATTGGTTCAGCCCAGTATCCAGTACAAAGGTGACAATATAATTAAAAAAGAAACACTGTTGTTACCCTTGGGAAGACTTCAACACGGCACGGAGCGTGCAGGGGACATTCTTGTGATCACAATAGAGAAGTTGCAAGTTACAGGATGAAAAATAGTAGCAAAAAATTTTGCCCAGGTGTAGTCTGCTCTATCCCTGCTGTGCTCATCAACAGGTATCTGTTGAATTAGATAAGTAAAATCACCATCTGTGTATCTTCAAAGGTACCTGTGTCTCCTCCTTAACTACATAGGGAAAATCAGTCTCTTAGTTTATGAACACTGCTTCATTAGGAACCTTAAATTTGATTGCAAAACATGTACCTAAACTTGCAGGAACCAAGTCCAATCTGTAAAATAAGTCTTAGATATGTGTATTCAGATGAGAAACTATAATTCCCTTGTTTAAATGCTCAGGTGCTGCGCTGCAAGTTTCTGTCATGTCTTCTGGATGGGACTAGCTCAGAGGAACAGATATATGTGTGATACCATTTTGGCTCCAGAGGCTGACTCTCCCTGACTCAGTCCCATGAAGAGACTGGTTTGCAGAATCTGGCAAAGTCTATTTGACATAACATTGACAACAGCCAGCTCCCACCAGGGAAAGGTCTAACCTGGTCCAGACCAGTCCAAGCAAATGGGAAGATCCAAGATCTACACCCATATTGGATAAAAGTGGTGGGAACCCACCAGTGCCGCACTCACGCTCACTACAATGAGCAGAGCTCATGGAATAAAAGACTGCCTCACTTTCCGGTCCACTTTGAACCTGTGAGTGAAAGATTCATGGTGCAAGGGAGAAGGAAGGTAAGCAGACCCCTGTTTCTTCATGTGTTTAGTATTCAGTCATCAGTGTTAAAGTCAGGATTCTAAAGGAAGGCAAGGCAAAGGGTTTACGATCTGGTGGATGGAGATGAACTAGAAAGATAACAGAGGCCAGCAGATAATTCCTATTCTGGACTCCTCACTGGTATCAGCCATGATTTCTTCTCTTGGATCTATTGGGGATTGTCTATCCACACCCCCCATGTATCACTTGCTTAAAGGTCCAATCTCAATGTTAAGTTGAAAGACATTGTTAGAAAGAGCAACTGCAGTAAAAAAAATGTAGAACGTGCTGCATGGTCTCAGCACTCACCAGCTGCAAGAAAAAATACATGCAAGGAAGTTTTCCTCTTGGTTTATTTGAACTCATTTCATTCTTAGGGACAAGATAATAGCATGAACTAAGCTGTCTAGCAGAACACCCATTTCAGTCACTGAGGAGAGATAGGTGCTTTTGAGGCTTTCAGAGGCTGATTGAGCTCACAGAACTTAAACACCTATGTTTGGAAGTAAACTCCCTTAAGCCTGCTGCATTAAAAACTTGGGCAATAAGAAGAGGGAATTTATACGAAGAACTGGTGAGCATAACATACAGACTAAATCCCACTTATTTAAATATTGGCTTTAAATTCTTCTCCTAGACCCATCTTCACTAGTGGATTAGCTCTGTCACCCCTGTAGCTGACTGAGGTTTCTGTGTTTGTGTTCCAGAGGCGCTGATTTATCTAATCTTCCCAAAGATGCCACTTTTTATCCTAATTCATCATCTGTTTTTTTAAGCAAAATTAAAAAGAAGTGTGTGTTAGTGGAAGAAGGGGAGAGAGAAAGAGAGAGAAAAAAAGAGAAACAGCTCCTGGAGCAGGTATAAGATAAATATACGAAAACTATAGACATGAAACAGACACTGATCAGGTACACAGCAGGGTGCCTGTTTAATGTCCACTTTGTACCTATTGCTTGTACAAATAGAAACCAGTGGCTTCAGACACAGCCTTCACTTTACCTGCTTCGATATTGAACAGACCTACTTTCCTACAGGAGACAAGAAGCAGTGGAAGTACAGGTGCTGAGTAATAATAGCCACAGGAAAAATCTGGACACACAAAATCAAACCAGTGAAACTTGCCTCTGCTCATCTCACAGCTAAGAAAAAATAAACCAAATCCTTTATGTTTTATTTCAGATGCTTCAGATCCGTTTACAGGCACATGCACACACAAGAATATATATGTGTGTGTATGGTATATAGGTATTGAAAGAAAAGGAGAGAAAAAGGAATGCAGATTGCAGTTTACATGATTTTACTAATCTTGCTGGATTTCAGTGCCAACTTAATTGTTTATTGCCTCTTTCTTTTCTTCACTGACATCTTCTCCTTGATACTAGTACTCTAGCAATATGTTACCTTTATAACTGATGGCTTGAAATGGATTTTCGAAAACTGACTACATTATATCAGTTAATTGTCCGGTGACTGTGGAGAAAAGAAACCAGAACTATGTATTTCAAGTAATGCCCAACACATGGCAAACATCAAGTGAGGAATGCAAGGCCTATGTTAGCAAAGAATGCAATAAATATAGGCCAGATCATAAACACTACTATAATACAACAATTGAGGAAGAAGATTTGAAAAGATAAAATTGATTTCTTTACCTTTGTTTGCATAGCTTCTCCAAGAAATAATTGAACAAATAAACTCAAACCCATCACCTCCACCTCTAGTTCAACCATAAAGTTTTGAGTTCAGTATTCTTGACTTTGAAAAAGGGAGAATGATTGTCTCCATATCATGAATTAATCTGCAGAACGCTCTGGCTTGTGTTATGCAGGAAATAATAGGTCGATGGTTACAGTGCTACCTCTCGTCTTAAAAATCTGTTAACTTTGAAATGACCTGAGCTTCACATCATTTAAACATAGTGGTCCACATCTTATTTTGCTTCAGCCATCAATCCTATTCAGTAGTCTATTGTAGTGAGCTAAATGGAGGTATCATCCTGCCCATCCTGCCTGTATCTGTCTATCCAAGTGTAATAATTTAACAGTTACAGCCAAGAAAATTGGTGTTGTGCCAGAATAAGCATTAAATAATGTGGACTTTTGACTATAAGAGCTCCCTGGTAATGTTGTCTTACCCTTTACTTTGTTATACTACCAGTTTTCTTGCATACCAACATCAAAATGTGAATAAGACAGATCCAAATCGCCATTCATTGGCCACAGGGAATGTTGCACCAATGTGACTGTTCACCCTTCGTGGAGTTTTGCTGGTGGATAGAGGAATTTGAGGGGGTCACAGACTGGCTTTAAGGTAGTAAAAATGAACTGCATGACTACGTATCCAATTACAGCTTTGCTTAGAGGGGCTTGTGATGGTTTTAAGACATGCTAAAAGAAACTTCTTATTAAAAAGGCCATTGGATCTGTCAGACTTATAACAAAGGTTGTCTTACCAATTTGGCAGCATGAAAAATCCAAAAGTTCAGCTCCGATGCTCCTACCCATTTTAACAGAATCAAAAATATTATTTGTGGTCTCTATTAATGGTTTCACAGTATAGTAGCTACTGACAAGCACTGAGCTTTTCAGTGAAGGTCCTGGTAACTTCAACCTTATTCACAAGAATTACTTGTATATTAACAAGAGATTTTAATGACAAGATTAGGAGAACGGATAACTGGACTCTGCTTCAGCTTTCCATCTCATAATTGATTGTACGTGTTAAATGACAGCATTGTAAACTGTCTGTAATAAAACTTACATAGCATATACATAAAGAGAGAGGGTTAACTTTAATCTTTCTAAAATGCTTTGAGATTCTCAGATGAAGAGCAGTCATAAGGCCTGGAAAATATCAAACCTTTACTATTGTTAAAAATAATCAAAGAAATAGACAAGATATGCTGCACACAGAAAACACTTCCATATTTATTTCTGTTCTTATATATGCAACATTTTTCTTCCAAGGACAAACTGTCTAGTACAGGTAACATCAGGGAAGTTCCACTGACCTGGTGGATTAGAGGTCATTATAACTGTACCAGTAGTTTGGAAGTCATTATACAAAGTTCACTATTCAGTCTGATGTGATGTGTACCCAGCATTCACAGAAAAAGTGAAATAACTGTCCAGGCAAGTAGCAATGCTTTCATATTACATCTAATTAAGTACATAGAGCAAGTGAAAATACACATTCAGTGTGACAACTCCTGGTCTTCTTCAGATCAGATGTGTACTCTTTTCCAAATACATCCTATTCTATTGATTCAGGAAGAGGGTTTTGGGGGCTTGCAGTATTTCTAACACTGTAAGGTCCTAAGCTCTTCCACTAACATCAAGGCAAAGCTCTTCCGACTTCTGAGCTGCATGTTCAGCCCCTGTGTGAAGCATGGACAGCCACCAGACACCCATCTTCCTGAGTTTTTCCACCAAAGCTGATCAGTGGAGACTGGCACTTCTAGAGGTGACATAAGTGACCCCTTGGTCTGGGGTCTGGGGCATCCCTAGGCTGGGGTGAAGAGATGGGTGGAAGTGTCTGCCTCTTCTCTTTGAGGCTGAATGATTAAACAGAGTAAGGGAAGAATTCACCAAGAGATTTAGACACCCTAATTTAACTGTCTACATATAGACGTGTGTTAAGTAGTGCATAAGCTCCCTACGTGGTCAATGAATCACAGAATCACAGAATCATCATGGCTGGGAGGGACTTCTGAGATCATTGAGTCCAACCAATGTGTTCTGCTCACCATCCTTATCTTCCAGCCCAGGAGGCTGAATACCCTGGGGGTAGCTGGTCTGACAATTAAAGACGGAGGCAAAGAAGGCATTAAGTATCTCAGCCTTCTCCTCGTCCTTGGTCACAATGTTTCCCCCTGCATCCAGTAAGGGCTGGACATTCTCCCTGACTCTTTTTGTTGATGTATTTATAGAAACTTTTTTTGTTGTCCCTTACATTAATGGCCAGGTTGAAGATGCAGTTAATTGACTCAAAGGAACACAGAAAACGATTCAGTTAACACTAATTTCTGGTGCCTTTTGAAATGTTGTAGGGTACCCGAGTTACCTGTCCCCACATCATGTGAGACTTCACTCATCTGGACTGGCAGCTGGGTGGTGGCAAGTAAGGTATCCACAGAAGCATACATGCTTTGATATGTACCTGGCTAAGGACATGGCTGAAGCAGGCAAAACTTGTTCTAAATTTTAATTCACAAAGTTGAGGGAAACTATTTAGAAGATGTTCCTAAGCATTTTTAATAACTTAAAAAGTATGAGAAGTTTTCAATCATGCTTAGTGAAAATTGCACCCATTCAGCTCTTGTAATTGCTGTGCCTTCTGATCCGGATGTTTTTGAGTTCCACTATGCCAAACATATCCTGACTACTATGCTACTGAATATTTAAGGAGCGAGATTCAACAGCAGTCAATTTCTGTTACAAACAATGACTGATGCAGCAAGGGGAAGATTGAGCTGGATTTGCAGAAAAAATAAAGAAATTAGTACTGGCTGTCAGAAAGCAGAGTTTCTAGAAAGCCATTCCAGTTGTCTTACAGCTTTGACACATGGATTATGGAAATATGTTTCCTGTTCCAGTTCTATAAAACTGTCATTTGCACATAATCAGTCCACAGCTTGGCATTAAAAAAACTATGCAGACAACTAACAGTACCATCCTACTCAGACAGTACAGAGGTACCTTGCTGAATGCAGAATGGCTAATTTCTGGTCATACATATATAATACATAATTAAACAGTTTTTCAGGAGCACAATCCATATTGAAAAGAAATTGAGGACATGATGCTTAGTTTCTCTGAATTGTTATACTCTTCCCAACTTTTTTCCACCATTCACTAACACATGTGGAACATGTGAGTTTATAGTGTCCCTATCAAAAAGTTGCCCTATGGTCTTTTTAGCCATAAGCATGTTTAATCTTGGTTTCAAAACCTACTGAGATCCCAAACTCCATTATATTAAGTTTTCCCCAGGTTCCGAATACCACTTGCATCAAAGTACAAGGTAAATATACTCTGACTCAAATACATTAGCGCACTGTCTAACCATTGTGAAACCAGATTGAAATCTGGGCAGAAAATAATAAATGATAGTGCAAAGTTACTCAAAAGCTGCAGTTATAGGAAGTGGAGAGGAACACACGCATCAGCACCAATGTTTATTTTTAGAAAAATAGGGAAGCTTCATACTCTACCTCTCACAGTCAGCAAGCTGTTCAGTAGAGGCACAAAGTTCAGCTGCTCAGTTAAATTTTCTCAGTCCTCTGGGTTATCCTTATTCCATGGACACCTCATGAGTTCTCGCCAAGAGAATACATGGCACAGTGCTGAAGTCCCAAGTTATGCATATTTTTAAAACTTTTTGATTTGCAATATTTTCTTTCAAGACGTAAGTGACAAATCATATGGTTGTTGGACAATTTGTGATAATATGTGGGCTAAGTTTGCCTAAAAGAGCTGAGAAATAAGTTGATCTGAAATGCATTTATTTATTTATTAGAGCCTGAAAAGAGCTCTAGCCACATTGCCCAAGTCACAGAAGGCAAAGTCAGGGACCAGGAGAATGAGGAACAGCCCACTGTAGGAGAAGACTAGGTTTGAGACCATCTAAGGAATCTAAAGGTGCACAAGTCCATGGGACTTGATGAGATTCATCCACAGATCCTGAGAAAACTGGTGAATGAAGTTGTCATGCAACTATCCATCACATTTGAGAAGTTGTGGCAGTCTGATGAAGTTCCCACTGACTGGAAAAGGGGAAACATAATACCCATTTTTAAAAAGGGAAAAAAGGAAGACCTGAGAAATACAGGCTGGTCAGTCTCACCTCTGTGCCCAGCAAGATAATGGAGCAGACCCTCCCGGAAACTATGTTAAAGGCACTTGGAAAAGGAGGTGATTGGTAGTCCACTGTAGCAAGACCTCACTTGGAGCCCTGCATCCAGCTCTGGAGCCCCCAGCAGAAGAAGGTCATGGAGTAGTTGTGGATCCCCCATCTCTGGAAGTGTCAAGGCCAGGTTGAATGGGGCTTTGAGTTACCTGGTCTAGTGGGAAGTCCCTGCCCGTGGTGGCGGTGGGGATTAGAATTAGATGATCTTCAAGGTTCCTTCGAATTTGATTCTATGAAACTCAGAATCTGATGTTCTGTAGTATAGAACAACAATAACTTTGCAGGCTGAACTTTGCTGAGGGAGAAAACATCCAGTTAAGGCAAATTGGACTCCGATAGGTTTCTCAGGGTAAAAGCCACTTTTTCAGTTGCTTGGTTCTGAAGGCACTGCTTTCAGACCAGAAGGTTTTAATGCAAATTGTAACTATGGGAACATGCAAGGAGCACAAAAAATATGTTTAATCTCCAGATGAGGGAATATATCCTAATTAGTTATGTCTGCTCTGGTGTCTGGCTACCAGCTGACAGACTCGGCAGCTGATCCCTCTGAACCAATCCAAATTGGAAAAAGATTTGGGTTAGGGTCACTTTTTGAGTGGGCAAAGGTTGGGGCTGGTTGTTATTTAGACTGAACTAGTTCATTCATCTCTAGTTACCCATATGTCAATACAACAGATTCCCTTAACATAATATGCCTTGGGCTAGAAACTTTCTGTTTTGTTTCTACCTGCACATTTTCATGGGCTGCTGCCAGAAGAGGAAGGCAATATGTCCTGGGACAAAGAGGAAGTTCTGGACACTTCTGGAAGAGCTCCAGAATGTACTATGAGAACAGACACTTTGGATGTAAAACTTTCGAGCTTTGTGCACTTCAGGTCAGAGCTCAGGTCAGGCTCAGACAGTCAATCCAAAGCTTATTTGTATGACTGTGAACAATACTGTCTGTGTGTGAATTTGGGATTTTTATACTTTAGACCCTCTGTCACGATCTCTACACTAGTTTAGCTTTTAGTATATACTGGAAAGACTCAAAATAGAGATTGATATAAAATGCAACTAAATCAGTGAAAAATCTCCCATCACTTTCAAATGAAACTAGTTTTCAGTATTCATCACATAGGTCCAGGATAAAAAACAACCTTAGATGATTGCGCAATTAGCAATCATTACTTAATAATAAAAAAAAAAAAAATGTTCGCTTATCTTATCTTGATCTCTAGAATTCAGATTCTAAAAATTCCACATTGTAACTTCATTATTAATTTTGCATAGTGACTGCTGAACAATTTGCTCAATTTGTAATTGAAAAGAAACATCATGTCAGAGAGTCAACCTAACCAAATCATTAGAGAAAATTCTGAGCTGGTTATAGGGCTCTCAAGTCCCTCGATCTTTACCTAAAGGCACAGTAGCAATGCCGAGAGTGAGAAGTGATCATCTTTTTCAAGTTAGTATTCTATTGCCAAGACAGAGCATGACATGATTTTCAGAATAACCAAGGTACCATCATCATAATCTCACTAATATTAACAAGAATAAGTAGTTTCTCTAAATAAGAGATATTTTTTCACTACTTTTCCTTCTTGCTTGGAGGACTGAGTGTGTGAATATTTGCAGGACCGATGTGCGTGATGCTTAGAATAAAATTGAGTACATCTATTAAGCAAGTAAGTTAAACAGTATCTGCCATTGGCCTTTTTGTAAACAGTTCCTGGGCGCTGTTTGGAAGTAAGCATGGGCCAGGGACGATTCCCCAGAGGCAGGGTGGCTGCAGTCTTCTGAAGCCTCTGAAGTCTGAAGGACTAAAGTCCTTCAGCTCCTCATGCCACTGACCTCAGAGGCAGAGAACAGCCTGTGGTCTTGTATGGATATAGCCAGAGAGTCCTGGGAAGTGCCTCCAAGAGCTGTAAATGCTCTGCAGTCCTATTAAAAGGCAAAAGAAATTAATATTTCAGGATTCATATCACATGAAAAGAGCAGAACATTTTCCAGCAAAGCATTTCCATTTTACATTGACTGACTCACTCTCCTGAGTTCATAAAATAGACAAAACATAAACAGGAAGTACAAAGCAGTGTATTATATATGGCATATTTAAAAGCCTAGAAAGGATCCTTCATTTAAGATTTTTCCCTTTTCACAGATGGATGACTGGGTGGTATTGTTTTGTTACCTTCCCTTAGCTCTTTACATCTGTCCTCTGACATGCTTTCCAACCCTTCCCTCCTCTAACCCAGTCCCCTTGCTCTATCCCACAGCACATGTGCAGAACGTGCATAAAGCTAGCCGTTAATTATAAAATCTTGTCCACACACTTTAATAGAAGTATGCACCATTACGCTGCTGGCTACTTACTCTCCAATACGTAATCTTATTATCTTCTTCCTTCTTGTGTTGTTGAAGAAGGTAACAGGGGTCACTAATCTACATTCCAAGCATGTAGACCTTCTGGATTATCATCTGGCAAACATTACAAACTTCTCCCTTCATGATTATTTTCTATCTTTTTTATGGTCTTAGAGCACTGCACACTAGTTCCACCGATTATAAATTACAGGATGGGGAGAGATCTGATGAAAATATTCACCTTTAAGTGGCCCAGAATTTTATGTCTGTGAGAAAACACATATTTTTCATTGCTAACAGATGCAGCTCAGACCACAGCCAAACAACCACTCATAGCACATAGATACACACCTATGCTACACACATTACACGTGCACATGAACACATACCCTGTATTATAACAAGTTCAGCTTTCACCTTATCACCATAAAAAAAAAAAAAAAAAAAAAAAAAAAAAAAAAAAAAAAAAAAAAAAAAAAAAAAAAAAAAAAAAAAGATGAACAGTCCAGAAGTTGAAACACTTTGAGTGCAGCTGTCTGGCATACTCATGTGGCAAAGAGCAAGTGCCATGACAGCAAAATGGGTCACAATAATGAATGACATTTGCAGATTTCTTTTTCTTTGTGCCAAGACTCCTAAATGCACCGCTACTAGCATACTGGTACTCCTTAAGACCACTTCATCTGCTGGAAATGTTACTGAAAAGAATATCAACTTCTGTTTTTAACTGGAAACTAATATTCAGGTTCTATATTTGGATGCCACTTCACAGCTAAATGCTTCAATTTCCACACATGAAAAATGAGGAATAATGATATTGACCTTTGTAGAGCACTTTGAAATCCAAGGAAAAAAGAGCCACAAGAAAAGCTGGCATTATTATTATTATTTTTCTCTTACCATCTGTGGAGGGAAAAAGAATGAAAGTCGATATAACAGAAACAAAGAAGTAGATGTGTTTTGACAACTTCGTATAGGCTAGAATTATCTGGGTGGAGGGTGGTATTTGCATGGGATACTTTACCAGTTTTCAAGAACAAAGACAACAAAATCTGAAAAACAAGAGTTTATACTTCATGCCACTGGTATGTTTAAGGTCTGAATTGAGAGACTGTAGGCCGGTTAACGTTCTATTTTTGTTTGGCAGTTTTATCCAGCTGTTTCAGACATGTAGCTAGATTTTGGCTTCTGGAGTCCTCCTACATGCATGTTAAGATTTGAGACCTGATTTTCCTGTTTTAAATTGGGCAGCCATCCTGGAAACCATAATAAGATGCAGCACTGTTTACAGACGTTCTCATGGAAAGTCGAACAAAATGCTATAGAAATTGCTATATGCAAGATGTAGTAAAAGCTTTCAGTGTCTCCCAAAAGCCCTTAGATGTTGCCTTTTTCTACCTTTCTGTGTTCTTTTTAGTTCTTTGATATTATTTGTAAAGCTTGGTTTCATTTCACTAACTGTTCCTATTGAAAGGTTGGCGATTTGTCCAAGTTAGTTCTCCAGACTCCCTTTATCATAAGCAATCAATGACAGGCACATCTAGAGGACTACATGGATCTGTCTTTTATATATCTGTTTGGATGGGTAAAACTGCCCTCTGAAAAAAAAATGTGTCTTTCCATTTGCTATAGAGAATGCCTAAAAGGCAAGCTCAGACTAGAGCCTAAGTGTTTGATGGCTAGAGTTAGGTGAGAAAAATCCCACTCGCGGTTGCACATAATAATGTCAAGATCTTCACAGAAAACATAGAGAAGCAAGGTCTTGGCCCCCAATCTGGAAGCTCAAATCAAAGTGATGGACATACCAGAGAAGTGAGGGTATACCAGGAAGGGCAACAGTTATGGAAATAACAGTACACAATTACTCATTTTAGGAATCCATCTGGTTAGGTGTGTTGTTTCATTTAAATGATGTGTAAACGCACTCACTTAATGGCCCTCATTTATACATTTATACATGTCATGTGAGCACTACAACACACACGGTTTTAATTTTAAAACCTAAAGCACAAGTAGCAGACCTCACCTTTGCTGGATGCTGTCGGGTGTCAAAATCGAAAAGTTCAGCTTGTGCCCCTTCCAAGGAAATATAATACGTACGCATCTGTGCACCCTGAGGTCTGCACACAGCTGCACAATGTTTTATGAGATGTTGCAGTGGCTTCTGCTAGACTTCCTGACGTAAAACTACAAACAATCAAACCCTCCTTCCCCCACATCTTTTTCTCTCAACCAAATGCCTGAGAAAAGAGATTTTTTTAAGCCAACAATGCCCTTTAAACACTTTTGCTCTCAAGAGCAGAAGTTATCTTGGTATAAACAGAAGGACATCACGATCTTGGGTATTTCAGTTTTGAGAAGAAGGAAGCCAAACTTCTTAGCTGTGGTTCAAACCAAAAGTTTCTCTCAATAAAGTCTAAATCAACCTTAGAAGGCAGAAATTAGTATGCTCCACCAAGCAGAATAGCGTGAGCTGACATTAAAATCTCTACACTGCTATCTCAACCACCCAAGAGAGAAATGATTCTGCATTAACAGAAGAAAAATGTAACCCTGAAAATTGATATCTTTGCATTTACACCAGGACAACTGCAACACAATACAATTCCCTGGCACTCTCCTTTCCTATATTCTATTTTTTTCACTCAGCTTGTATCTTTTTCTAACTAAATCCAGGTCAATAAAATAAAATAGAATACAACTTCTTTTTTTTTTCTTTTTGCCAAGAGAATGCAAATTTGATAAACCAAAATATTTTTAAATTGGTGTTGATTCTAGGAAATGGATTGGGTTTTTTTTTTTAACTCTAAGGATGTCATTTTGACATTTTCAGAACAAAAGGTTTTGATTACAAATGATGTTTCATTTCGATAAGTGGTTTTAGTTTCACTAAAAAAAAACCAAAGGCATGAGTAAAAAATTAAATTAAATTAAATATTTGTAGCTTTGCAGTTCACCAAAAAACTGGAAAAGAAATCTCTCTAACACAAAGTGACTTCGAATTCCTCATTTTTTTAAAAACTATCAAAAAACTGAAAAAAAGATCAGGCAGATCCCAGATAAAAAGCAGGATATGACTTGAGTGCAAAAGATATTTTAGCACTTATTTTCCTGTGTTCAGAAAATGACCATGAAGCTGTCATACAGTATTTCCAACATCCTAGAGCAGGATGCATTAGAAATGAAACTAGTCACCATCAAGACTGCTCTGAGCCCACCTTCAGATTGAGTTGCCCACATTTTTCAAAACTAATGTAGTAATACATTGTACTTGTTATCATACAGGGGATCAATACGGAACTGCTTTTATCATTGGCATAGCTTTAGTGATTAGACATCAGATGCACCAAATGATCAGCCCTTCATCCATTTCCCAGTGCCATGGACTGTTATTCTGGGGTTTCCAAAAAAAAGCTTGGCTTGCAAATTCTACTGCAGTTCAGTGAGAACTGAGTACCTAATTCCATCAGCCATCCCTGAAAATTCACGCCTTAGTGCTGTTATACAGTCATTTGCACTTTCAATCAGCAGTATCTAGCAACGCACTTCTAGGTGGAAATCCTTTGCTGGTGGCCTTTCTCTTAGAAAATGGCAGTAAAAAAAGGTACTCTGAATGACATTCCCTCCAGTACAACCTCATTTAGCATAGTTCCTGCGTAAAACTCAATGCATGCACAAAGTCATGGTGGTGTCCTGCTATACGAATGTTCAACAGCCCGACTCTAAGGGATATACGATCGCTCTTTTCAAGTGTTACCCTGGAAACAATTTGTCTCTTGGCAGACGTTGCATACTTACACAGGAAACTAAATTTAAATCCTTAGGCATAACATCTTGGTCATGCCTGCCCTTTTGTTTGAACTCCTTTAATAAAACTCTTGCCCTCACACTTGGCTGTACTAAATCCAAGTATGATCTTTGCTTCCTCCTCATTATTAGTTCAGAGAGAACACTCTAGTAGTTGTATGCCGGGTTATCCATTACCTAAAAGGAAAACGTGCCAACTTGGAGCTCTGTTCATTGACTTACATGATGTTTACCCAAGGATTTTCATGCAACTGGCTTATAATGGCCATGTAATTTGCCTCTTCTGAACAGCTTTACAGAACTGGTATTCATCATCAACTCAGACTTTTCAGCATACAACAGGTGAGTCAGTTCATAGGTGGCTTGGGAATAAACAACGGAACAAGGTGGAGCATTGAAAAAAAGAGAACTAGGCAAACAGAACTGGTGCAATCAATCAAAAATATGATTCTTAAATGAGTAGTTTCAGAAAGGGGCAACGACAAATGAATGGAAATGTTATGTACACAATTTAGCCTCATACCTGGCTGAAGGCACACAGCGCCACTGGAAATTTTGGAAAGAAATATCTGCCCACCTGCCTGCTTTCTTGGCCAGCAAAAGCAGCGCTTTCCAAACAGATGACAGACCAAGGCAGTTCTCTACCTTTGCACACAAACACAGGCACACCCAGACCAGACAGGGGATAAGAAATCGTCCTGTTGTTCCACAGTGCACGTAAGCTTCAACTCACACTGCTGATTGTTAACAACTATCACTTCTCAAACACCTACAGAGTGGCAGAGGTGGCAATGTGGGCTCCTGGCACAGCTCAGGAGCCCACATTGTCCTTTAGTGATGGCAAACTGCCAAAATTTGTCTCCAAATGAGCATGCTCAACATCTCACCTTCTGGGCCTTCTGGGGGAGCTGAGACCTCCCACATTAATAAGGGGGTTTGAGGATTCTTTTTTCCCCTCTTGCCTTTTCTTTTTTTTTTTTTTTTTAAATTGATGCTGAAGCAATCCCCGTGGACCTGGAAGCACACGTAAAGGGAGACAAAATTGAATGCAAGACTCAGAAGGATGGCATAAGGATTTAACAATACCTCTCGGACTTAACTCCACTGATGAGGTAGATGCTGGCAGGGGACTGTGAGGAATTATGCAGCATTCCCTCCCTCCTCCTTTTCTTCATAAAATAGCCTGTAAGGCAGAGAGTGCCTGAGACATGAGCAATGTTTTTGTTGGGAATGGATGAGTTTTAGCAGTGGGGGGAAAAACAGTTTTCAAAATTTACTTTTCACCACCGTGCAACACCTTGAAAATATTTTGGCAAAAAAGCCAGGTGTTGTTCAGTTCCAGGATTCTATCAGACATTCAGTTTCTTTGGCCGGTAGAGTAGAAAATGCTACTAGCATATTGGAGGAAATATGAATAACTCTAGTCAAACAAACCAGGAAAAAGACCGAGTGCTGAGAACTTCTCTCTGTCTCATCTAAAGCATCATTAGGCGTGAATTAAGGAAATTTAGCCTCTTTTTTTTTTTTTTTTTTTTTTGTAAATTCTTCACAAATTAGGGCTTTGTTGTGCTGGGGTACTTTTCAAAGACATGCCAAGAAACAGTTGCTGTATCTCAGTATTTAATATAAGTAAATGGGACATATGAAGGATGAAAGAAAAAAATCCACCCTCGTTTTAAATGTCATGATCAGGAAAATGATGCCTTGCAGAAGCTCTCACAAAAGGGTTGTGATAATGAGGAACTGCATGCAGAGCTCTCAAATCCCATTCTAGTGATACAAATACAAGCATTTTTTTCTCAGAACTATGCTGTAGCCCCCTCATGTACATACCAGCTACTCCTCCACTGATGTCAAAGGAATTATTTTTTGCTGAATTATATAGATAAAAATAAGAGTCAAACCTGGCCAAAACCATACTCACAGAACCAGATTCACCAATATGCTCCTGTGGCTTTATGTTACCCTGGTGATACAAGACAGCCATAAAACTAGATTAACTAATGTAAGGCTGCTGTGTGTCACCAAAAAAGTACCGAGCAGCTGGAACATCTATGGGAAATCTATATTGCAGTGTTTTACCATTTCTACCTTCTCACCTTTCTGACTTTCTCATCAAGTTTAGCACCAATTCCAGATGCAGAGAAAATACATGGGAAATAAATACTGGAAGAAAGAAAAACTAAGCATTTAACAGCAGTAAGTCAAACAGGTTGTAACTTCTGTTTCTTAAATAAGTATGCAAACTACTGTTGTGGTTTTTATACTCACTACAATCAGATTTCTTTGTAGGAAGAGGTAGCAACATTGAGTTAGTTCTTATTAACACCACATCATGCTCCTCAACTCTGAAACCAAGAGCTTCTGAGAAGCAATACATGAAGTCCAAAGTAAGCTGAGAACTCTTTAACTGTCATAGATATTGATATCCAAGGATTTCAGATCCACCGCCTCTTGTGTGTACCAGACTCAGGCAACTTCATAGTGCAGAACTATCATTGTTTGACATTCATATAGATCCATAAAAAACACTTGGGAAATATTTTTTTACTGTCTAGGTATGGTCTAAATGATCTGCAGTGGAAGGGGTCTAAAAATCTTTTTAAAATGTAAAATTTCAAAAATAGCAACTAAAATGGGAAAACGTATGCAGCTTTTTCACAAATTTCCATCTTCAAAGCAATAGAAACTTTCAAATATTAATTTCAAAAATGCGGGGAAAAAAATCTTAAAATTCTATGTCTGAGGTTGCTTTCTCTTACCAATTCGCGTAATACTGTAGTAAGACCTTAGACTGAAATCTGAAACAGTTGGAAAAGGGCAGAAAGAATTTCCTTAAACAAACTTAAACAAGATAGAGTTTCCTAACAGTGAGAATGATTAAATATTGGAATGACTTACTCACACTGGCCTATCTGTAAGACAAGACAGGAGATGGCTCGCAGCCTGTGTGCAGAGGGAAGAAGATCTGGCTGAACATTGTGGTATGTATCCTTCTGGCGTGGGAATCTCTGAATCTGAAGTCCTCTGTTCATCCCTTTACCTTTTGTGCCATGAACACAGTTGCAATGTTTGCTACTCCATAATATGATAATGAAGCAGAATATACCTTCAGAGAATTCAAGGACTATAATAAATTAAGGGAAGTCAGTGACAAACTGAGTAGCAGAGATTCAGTCCAGAAGGAACTTGATAAACTTGAGGACAGGGCCAACAGAAAACTCCTGAATTACAAGGAAGAGCAGTGCAAAGTCCTGCACCTGGGACAGAAAAACTCCATGCAGTAGGACAGGCTGGGAACTTCCTCAATAGCAGTCCTGGTGGGAAGGTGGGAGCCAGATTGTATATGAGCCCACAGAGTTTTCTCATCTTGAATAATGCATGCTTGGCTGCATCAGGAGGAAAGCTGTTAAGGAGGTCTAGGGAGATCACTGTCCCCTTCCATTCAGCACTGGTGAGGCTGCATCTGTGTCCTGATTTGAGCCCCCCAGTACCTGCTTGAGGCCAGGGGATGGAATTGGGATTTAAATATAACATAGAACAATTCTTAGGGGAATAGCTGCTTGGACTGGAGACACAGATATTTAATGTTTTGGGATAAACAGGCGGTCCAGATGAAACAGTTTTTGCTCATCTCTTCTGTCCTTAATTTCAATGAAATCTAAAATAACCAGCTCTATGAAGTCGGTTCATTTCACTGATGGTTTTGGCAGAGTTTCTCTCCCACCGTGTTGCCAGGAAACATGGCAGAGTAAAATGACTGTTGGACTGTCACAGCTTTAGGCCTTATGACTCTGAGGGACGAATGCCAAGGCAATCAGCATGCCGGGGAAGTTGCACACTTTGCAAGCTCTGCTGTGTTACGTGACCCTGCAAAAGGGAAAACTCATGAGGTTAGAGGAGAAAAAAAAGACACGGAAGGAGGAGAGCAATTAACCCCACCATTGAATCTTGTAGTGGACCACTGCTGCCTGCATTTCATTTGAGCAAATGTTATCTGAGTAGATAATCTGAAGACAACAATGCAAACAGAGAAATTAAATGATGGTAGTGCAATAACCCCTTGATTCCCTATTAGGGATATCATAGGAGACTGCAAACCTGCATGCTACCTAACTTTGCATCTTGACTTGTCTTGCCATGCCTTATCTTGTTGTATATTGTCTTATTTTGTATTGCCCTGTCTTGTCTTATCAAGACCCTACTGTCTGAACTAGCTGAGAATAGTCCAATCCTAATTTTACACCAGATTTTCCAGCCTGTATTAAATTTACCACTCATGGATGAATAATCTTTTATCCTTCTGCAACAAATTAATTGCAGGCTGTTACAGAATGAGTGATGTGGGTACAAATTCTGTGAATCTTTGCTATATAAAATTCAATATAGACTTTGCTGTTGGGATAATCCTGTGCCAATGTACTCGGCAAAAAGTAGAGAATGTGTGCACACAGCACGGGAATCCTTAGGTCAGTATTTACTGTTGCAAAGTTATGTATTTTTCAGAAGACATAGAAAGGACTGTTCTGCAAGTATTCCTGCTACCCTGTGTACTTTATAAACTGCCTTGGGTTCAACATATGGTGCATTTTTCCAAAGTAAATGTAAATAACTGCATCTGATTGCTTTCAGAACTGCACCCTGCTCATCACTGTGATTCTACCATGAAATATATGTCAGTTATTAAAAAACGAACCAAAAATCCACAGGCATGTGAATGTCATGTTCTCTTAACCTGGCTTTGCCATCTACACATATGGTGGATGAAGGAGTGGAACAGCTATGTTATAATTAAGATTCAGTCCTACAAATAACTGCATAAACTTAACAATCGCTGTTTTCTGGGAGGGCTGTACTGAGGTCTGTACTATGACTGCAATTCACACCAGTTGTTGAGGCTGATTTAGCTTTAAACTAGCTTGATAGGTACTGCTAGGAGAGTACAGAACATGGTATGGTTAAATTCCACAAACCTTGCCCAGCCTTCTTGTGGGTTTTGCATCCTGCACTGAATCCCTTCCTACATTTCTAGCTACATTTCTAGTAGTGTCCAGGCTAGTTCATTTAGAAATGGCTTGTGCCTACATGTTTAATTTGTAGACACAGTACAGAAAAATCCTCAGGCAGTAAGAACTGTTTAATCCAATTAGTCTTTTGCAATAGTGTAGCCATAAAAATGTGTTTACACATGGATATGGACCTCTCCTCGGGACAAACAGATTCCAGCAACTGGTATAGCTGAGGCACTGAAGAACATGACTTCTTGTGCTGGAGGGAGCTCTATTCTGAGATACTTCAGAAACTGTGGTTAGTCTCTACTTAGCACAAAGCTGTGTGTTGTGAATCTTCAGCCTTGGTTGAAGTCAGCAGGAGCTCCATGTGTGTAGGGGAAGAATTTGGCCCATTAGGACCTAATATAGCACATCAAAGGAAGATAGAGCTGGCATCTTTTGGAGAACTTTCTGATATTCACATGCAACTGCGCACTGTGGGTGGCATTGAGCTGGGTATGAATTGATTGGAGCATAGACAGGAACCAGAGCAACTGCAGCTAAGAGGAGGTCTGCAGACCACCCCCAGGATGCTGTAAGACCACCGGTTTCCTTCAGAAAAGGGAAGGAGGCTAGGGTAAATGGAGACTACAAGCATTACAGGATCTTGCAACAGAAAGCAATTTACTGTTACCAATGGGAACTGCAGCTGGGGAGAAGGGCTGAGTGCAATTTTTTGTTCATACTTGGAACTAGCTCCTGAGACCTTATTGGGAAAAAAATCAGTTGAGCAAACTTGGTAAAGCAGTGAAAATATGCAGCGCGGGCAGGATGGGGTCTCGGATTCTAGCCTTTTCAATTCAGTAGGTTTTTTTATCCAATGATTTGAAGATCATATCTTGTTATGATGAAATGTACTTAGTGCAGTCTGATGCTATAGCTTATTATATGTGTACAGGTATATGTACACATGCATGCTAGGCTACCTGATGGCATGTGTTTGTTTTGGGACTGGTTGCTCTCCTCATGGTCACAGCTAGAAGATTAAAGTTCCATATCTGAACCTAATAGGCTGTATTTAAAAGCTTTTGATACACTGCTTTCTACACTCTAACACTGCGTTCTGGTTTCTCCTTTCCTAATGTGTGTGGGCTATTCCATGTCCCTCATTACTCCTCAGATTCATCATGCCAGACCCCTCTCACGCTGGCAGCAGCAGCATGTGCACTTCAGTGATTTATAATACTGGGCTCCTTGGGGAAGAGTGTGTTTCACTGGCAGTAAAAGGGGTTGTTGTGCAGGTGGAAACTTGTTTAAACAAATCTGAACTGAATTTGTGATATAATGGAGGTTGGTAGCTTAACATAAGCTCTGACTGTCCAGAAAACCTATGTTATTTTACACATCAGAAACCTGCCTGAGCTCTTCATTTCAGAGATTTCCATTGACTGAAAGGAAAAAGAAAGTACTATTGGGGTAAAATAGCAAAATGAAAATCAAATATTCTTGTACATCAGATTGCAGTCGATGTGCATGGGGAAGAAAACAAGAAGTTACTGGTGTCAGCATGATTAACAAATAAATTAATTATTTTTTCACAGCTCACTGAAGCCTTTGGTTTTACTTCCAACTTCCTGAAAACAAATTTCAGATATAAAAACATCTCCCAAATCTTGTCATTCTGCAAAATAACGTTGTAAGGAGGGAGAAAAAATAATGTACTGGTAGGTAGCACTCAGAAGTTGCTGACTAAATATTCTTCCTTGAGTAATATACTCCTCAGATAATGCTATTACCTATATACTATAAATGTGATTTTCTATTCAGACAGTTGAATGGAAAGTTCAGAGTGCAAGTTTGGTTCAGACAATCATCCAGAAGTCTGAATGTTTATTGAAATTATCTGAACCTATCAGATCTCCAGTTTGAACTGGCAGTCTCCTGAAAACCAGCATTTCATGTGAGATTTCTGGCACTTACCTTTCAGGTGCTGGCCAGAAACATCATTTTTGTGGTGTTACAGTTTCAGACTTTGATGGCAATTACAATTGTCAAAATAAAAACTCTCTCTCTACTTGTTCCAGGACTTAAAAAATATTTGGTTGCAGTTTGATTCTGAAAGTGTGAAAAGGTTGAGAAGGTTTTTAATTTCCTTTTTCTCCCCCCCACCCTCCCCCCACCCCAATTCTTTTTGTCTCTTTTGAATCAGTTCTTCATTATCTCAGATGAAATGTCCCAGTAGTGAAACAATCTTAAATTTTGTTAGATCTGGTAGTTCTTGTGCCTCTTTAGAACACCAGACCTATAAAGCAACTGTTACAGTAGTTTATTTCTTTGTCGTCAGCTCTGTCTGTTGAAAATTAAAACATTTTCCTCATCTTGATGTGTGGCATATCTGACTGTGAAAGGCCTCACCATCTGTTTTAGGGCCTGTAGAACTTAGCAGGGAATGTGAACACCATTGTAAGAAACTTCCAGTGTTTGTTTTATTTAATTTCAGATACAAACTAACTTCATATAATCTCAATACAGAGCATTTTATATATTTTTTAAAAATATAAACTGCATTAGATTGAAGAACAGATTTCATATGTTATCTTCTTAGGCTCCAGGAAAGATTTGACTAAGGAACATTTTTCTTTTTACAGTACACAGGCGACAGTCTGTGCTGCAAGACAAGACTGAGGTTTCTCTCATCTAACTTCAGCTGTTTAAAGCAGATATTTAGCTGAAGCTTATCATGTATGTTCCCTCTGCTGACTGCAGAAAGATCCCACTCAGCCCTATACCCATTAAAAGAGAAAGTCAGGCAGTTTGAATCCTAAAGTTTGATCCATTTGGGTGGAGGAAAGAAGTAGTTGTGTTGCACCTCCACAAGGCTTCCTCTGCTCTCAGTAGTGGATTCCACCTTTGGAGTTCAGATAGTTTAGTCTTTAATGTGAATCTGTGCAGACAAAAAGGTCACCAGAAATAAACTCAGTTAATAGATACAAGCTCAGTTAATTTGCAGGCTTATACTTATTGGTGCAGGAAGATATTTATTCCAGTGAACTTGCTTTCTCCCTCAAACAGGAGACTGCCAAAATAACTTCTGGGGTTATTTATGGTTAATTGCATCTTAGTGTTTCTGAGACAGGAGAACAAATTTCTGGGTTTTTCTAGAGTGATGAAGCCATATTTCTTTTTTAAAAAACGCCCTTTACAACATTATCAAATTAAAGCCTACAGAAGAGCTCCAGAGTTCATACGTGCAGTATCTTCAAGCACATATGTTGTAATGTAAAAACTTGTTTCTACTTCAAGCTTTCTTTTTAGTATGTATTTGTTTTTTCTTGGTTTATCACAGTTAGCATCTGTTCATATTGCTAATCTTACTGGGAAAATGCCTGTACCAACAAACTCAGATAGGAAGAAATCTGTGTCTCAGTTTAGGTATCTGTCCTGTAGAGTTTGTAGATTTCTTCACTAGTTAAACTGCAACAGGTAAAATTTTGCATCCTGCTTAACAATCTTCACTTCCAGTCCCATGACTTTAATATTTTTCAAAGTGAGTTCTGACACAGTGTTCTGTTAACTTTCACAACTCAGCCACAAACCTGGCTGCTGACTATTCTGGCTTATGAAACCAACTGTGAAACTTAAATCTTTAAACAATTATTGAAGTCTTGGGTTATAGTGATTCCACATCAGTTAAACTAATTACTTATAAGACATATCACCAGACTTGGCTGCTAATAAGAATTTCTGCAGTAATGTACTATTTTTCATATACAGAACTAAAGAGAATTATTCATCCTTTATCACTGACTGCAAATTTGCTTGCAATCTTCTGCAAAGCTACTTACCTTTAGTCTAACCACTGAGCTCTATTTGGCACTCCTGGAAACCCCGAAGTCTCCTTTCTTTGTGCAGTCTCTGGTGCACTATAACCTTGAAGTTAAACCTCCTTCCTTAAAGCACACTTCAGATTTGAAAGCACTGACTCCCAAAAGAAGCTGCATAAATATCTCAAAGATTAGGACTCATTTGTAAAATAAAGAGAATATAAGCAGGTCATAAACAAAATACCTACAGTGGGTTTGAGTGCTACTTTGCTTTTAACAGTTTATCACTTACTGATTATATAGGATAAAAAAAGGATAAATAGTCTAAACGTCACATGCTAGGGGCTGTTTTCTGAGAATGTTGACAGCAATCGTGACTGTCCCCAAAATCAACAGGACATTAATGAGTTCTGTCTTACCTTTAATGCATAGAACGCAACTATGCAAATATGAAACCATTCTGTTCAATTTTCCAAAACATTAATATTTCTGGGAGCAGGATACGGTGGTAGACAGCACCTAGTAAGACATATAGCACAGTCATTGGTACAGCTACAGTTTCAAGATGTCTCACAGTCCTGCTGAGATTCTTCAAAAAGAAAATCCAACAATCCTGAGATACTGCTTCTTCCTGAAATTCCTTAGAAATCAGCAGTCTTCAAAAATCTTCAGATTTCATGATGTTGTAATAATTAAAGCTTTTCTCAAAATTATTTTGGAAAACTAGCATATTGGGCACAAGATCATTGACCTTTCATTCCTCTCTTGGCTTGTTAAACCTGTAATTTATTGAATACACAGTATAAAAAGCTATTTTTTTTAACTGTGTGATATGAGGAAAATAATTTCCCTATATCCTGTAATTTTTTTTAAAGAGTGCTGTCAACATCCTATCAACATCATGATGCATTGTCTGGGGCCAAAATTTAACAATCCATTTGTCTTTTTGTTGTAGACATAAAAATGTCTCTGCAAGTTGAATGATACAGTAGCCGGGCAATATACTGTCAGTCCTTCCTCAGGAGAACATCAACAGAAGCTTTCTAGAACTGGTAGTGGTTAAAAGTATAAGGACTTCAGGATCTGGCAATCAAGAGATTATTTCCTAAGTAAAACCTGAGTATGGGATTCAGAATTTGTTTTAAGATTTTTTAATACTGAGGCATTGTTTTAATTTTCCACACATGTAGAATTTGGCAGGAAGCAGTGAATGTGCTTTGTTTGACATCTGTTGACCTCATTTAATAATTGTTATTAATTCTTCTATTGCAACTTCATTAGAATCATGTTACTTTCACAGGGCCATATTGGTGCCCTCTGGTGGCTGGATTAACACCTCAATGTTTGCCAATAATCTCTGATCACAAAAAAAAACCAAACTAAAAAAATCTTTATTGCCCTATTCATACAAATAACCCTTAATTTTACCTAAAGACTCCAATCATAGACGATAGAATTTCTGAAAAAAAGGGCTACTAAAATCAACCTGAGGGTGAAAGAAAAGTGCTTGCTGTAAGCAGGTTATTAAGGAACAATTATTCAGGTGCTTAACCAAAGTGAAAGTCAAATTCAAACATTTTTGAGATCATGCAAAACAGAAAACTAGAAACTAGTTTGGTTTCTGTTGAGACTGGGAGTTTTGAAAACAGCCTTGAACCTTGATATTCTGCAATTTCTGTTTTGAAGCCAAAGCAAGGAATTGCAGGGGAGGGGAAAAATATTTAAAAAAAAAAATTGAGAACTAAGAACACAAAGAATTTGAAATTGGAGGAAAAGTCAGTTCTCATTTTATTCAAAACTAGCTTGTTTCTAATCACAACTGCATTTCTTCATCCATAAAAGAATTCTGTGTCTAAAATATGTATTTTTCTCTTCATGTGACATGATTGCACGTGGGCAGTTATTTATATTGCCAAACAACATTTAAACTGATTCAATACACAGTGTACATCCAAAGTGAAAGCTAAGTTAGGAAACTAAGCGATCAGACATTTAGGAGTGTGATGTTGGTCAAAGCAGTCAAACTTAAAACAAAACAAAACAAACAAACAAAAAAAAACCAACAAAAAAAAACCAAATTAGGATAAACACATTCCTTTCTCCCCTGGGGACGAAAACAAGGGCTGATTTATGAACTATCCCAGAGATGGAGTAGAATTTATTTTTTTACAGAATTGCTATCTGAAAAACAGATGAGACAAGACGAGATGAGACATGGGAGAGGAGAGGAGAATAAACCTGATGCGACACTGATCAATTAATAGTGGGAAAAGAGATCAGCTATCACAGAGTCTGAAGCATCTTCACAACATACCTAAGATAACCATTGTTCTCGAAACCAGGCAAAATACTTCACCTGTGACAACAATTAGCATAACAAAAGTGAATAAATGAGCTTTACTATATAGTCTTTTAGGGAAATGAAATGCATTTCACTGGCATCTCACTTTTCTCCTCATATGTTTTTTCAGGGTAATGGGATGAGTGAGCTTTGAAGATCCCTCTCTGCCTCTGACAAGGGAATTCACTTCTCATAACTATATAAAAGGAGAGAGATTTAGCTTACCTCTTCCAGTTTCAGTAGTTCATGGTTATAGTGCTGATGGTTCCTGTCCAAATCCTTATTTGTCAGCTGTCAGGAGCACTGTCATGAATTTTTTCCTATTTCAAATAGACATTACACCATTTCCTTACTGATATAATGGAAATTTTACCCTTTGATGGTATGAACAACTTGTATAGTTAAATATATGCCAGGCAACTTTAGGAACTACTTTATAATCCTAGCACAATGTGATACTTCTTTAGACTTTTTTCATTAAATAATGGTGTTTTCCAATGCTTTTGCAGTAAAAATCTGCCCGTCCATTCATCTTACAGTTTTAATTTGTCAGTCACTGCTGCAGTGCTTGCAAGTCACCCATCACAAACAGAAAGGTCCTCACTGGAGTTCGTGAAGGCTCTGATACTTCTCTTCTTGTAGCATTAAATGTCTGCTTGAGGTTGGAAACAGGGAAGCAGGAATGACATGATTTTGGGGACGAGGCAAAGGAGACTGGAGAGGACGACCTCCCCAGTGAGGCACCCTGGATGGGTCGCCCACACAGAAGCCTCAAGACCTCATCAACAAAAAAAAAAAGGAGGGTGATTGTAATAGGGGACTCCATCCTCAGTGGAACAGAGGGCCCAATCTGTAGGCCTGACCCATCCCACAGGGAGGTTACCTGCCTCCCTGGAGCGAGTACCAAGGACATACAAGGGAAAATCTGCTCCCTGGTTCATCCCTCAGATTATTACCCCTTACTGATATTTCAAGTGGGCAATGATGAGGCGACCACCAAAAGCCTCAACGCAATTAAAAGGGATTTCAGGGCTCTGGGACAACTGGTCAAGGGGTCAGGAGCACAGGTGGTGTTTTCTGCTATCCCACCAGACATAGGGATGGACGAAGGGGTAAGTAGGAAGAAGCAACTAATCAACTCATGGTTAAAAGACTGGAGCAAGCAGCAGAACTTTGGCTTCTTTGAACATAAAATGATCTACAGGTCACCAGGGATGCTTACAGCAGATGGGGGAAGCCTAACCCAAAGGGGAAAAAGCACAATGGGACGGGAGTTAGCACAACTTATCAAGAAAGCTTTAAACTAGATTTGAAGGGGGACGGGGTTGGAACCGGGGCTACCAAAGTGGTGCCCAGGAACAGCGCACCAATGCTATTAGGTAAATGTGCCAGCCCTTCCGGAAAAATAGTGGGAAGACTAGCCCGGCTGAAGTGCATCTACATGAATGCACGCAGCATGGGCAACAAACAGGAGGAGCTGGAGGCCATCATGCAGGAAGAAAACTACGATTTAGTTGCCATCACAGAAACGTGGTGGGATGACTCGCATAACTGGAGTGCTGCAATTGATGGCTACCAACTTTTCAGAAGGGACAGGCAAGGAAAGAGAGGAGGTGGGGTGGCCCTTTATGTTAAGAACAGTCTTCTATGCCTAGAACTTAGCAATATGCATGATGACAGTGTCGAGTGCCTGTGGATAAGGATCAAGGGGAAGACCAGTAAGGCAGACATTGTGGTGGGAGTTTGTTATAGACCCCCAAACCAGGATATAAAGACTGATGAAGTATTCTATAGGCAGGTGACAGAAGCCTCACGATCACTCTCCCTTGTACTCATGGGGGACTTCAATTTCCCTGATATCTGCTGGCAATATAACACAGCAGAGAGGCAACAGTCCTGGAGATTCTTGGAATGCGTGGAAGACAACTTCCTAACGCAGCTGGTGAGGGAACCGACCAGGGAAAGTGCCCTACTGGACCTGCTGATAGTTAACTCGGAAGGTCTTGTGGGGGATGTAAACGTTGGAGGCCGTCTTGGACAAAGTGATCATGAAATGATAAAATTTTCAATTCTCACTGAAGCAAGGCGGGGGGCCAGCAGGACTGCCACCCTGGACTTCCGAAGGGCAGACTTTGGCCTCTTCAGGAGCATGATTGGGGGTGTCCCTTGGGAGATGGTCCTCGAGGGCAAGGGTGCCCAGGAAAGCTGGTCATTCTTCAAGGAGGCACTCTTAAAGGCGCAAGATAAAGCTATTCCCAAGTCCCTAAAATCAAGCAGGAAGGGAAGAAGACCAGCCTGGCTAAATAGAGAGCTTCGGCTGGAACTCAGGAACAAAAAGAAGGCTTATAATCTTTGGAAAAAGGGCCTGGCAGATAAGGAGAAATACCATGAAGCGGTGAGGATATGCAGGGGGAAAATTAGAAGGGCCAAGGCTCAAGTGGAGCTCAGCTTGGCCACCAATATTAACAATAACAAAAAGGGGTTTTTTCAGTATGTTAACAGCAAGAGAAAGGTGAGGGATAATGTGGGCCCACTGATGGATGAGGTGGGCACCCTAGTAGTGGAAGACACGGAGAAAGCAGAGTTGCTGAATGCCTTCTTTTCTTCAGTCTTCACTGTTAGGACTGCCCCTCATGAATCTGTGGCCTTAGAGGCAAGGGGGATGGTATGGAGAGAGGAAATTTTTCCTCTAGTAGAGGAGGGCCAGGTTCGGGACCACTTGGCCAAACTGGACATTCATAAGTCCATGGGGCCTGATGGGTTGCACCCACGAGTGCTGAGGGAGCTGGCAGACGTTATCGCTGGACCACTCTCGATCATCTTTGAGAAGTCGTGGAGAACAGGAGAGGTGCCTGAGGACTGGAGGAAGGCCAACATCACTCCAGTCTTCAAAAAGGGCAAGAAGGAGGACCCTGGGAACTACAGACCAGTTAGTCTCACCTCTGTCCCTGGGAAGGTGATGGAGAGACTCATACTAGATGTCATCTCCAAACAAGTTGAAGAGTGGGGGGTTATTGGAAGTGGGCAACACGGGTTTACCAAGGGTAAATCATGTATGACCAATCTGATAGCCTTCTATGATGCCATAACCGGTTGGTTGGATGAGGGGAGGGCAGCAGATGTCATCTACCTTGACTTCAGCAAGGCTTTTGACACTGTCTCCCATAACATCCTCATTGGGAAACTGAGGCAGTATGGGCTGGATGAGGGGACAGTGAGGTGGATTGAGAACTGGCTGTGTGACAGGACCCAAAGGGTAATTATTAATGGAGCAGGTTCAAGTTGGAAGCCTGTAACCAGTGGAGTCCCCCAGGGGTCAATACTTGGACCCGTGCTGTTTAATATATTCATCAGTGACCTGGACGAGGGGACAGAGTGTATCCTCAGCAAGTTTGCTGATGATACCAAACTGGGAGGAGTGGCTGACACCCCGGAGGGCTGTGCTGCCATCCAGCGAGACTTGGACAGGCTGGAGGGCTGGGCAAAGAAGAACCTCATGAGGTTCAACAGGGAAAAGTGTAGGGTCCTGCACCTGGGGAAGAAAAATGTCAGGTACCAGTATAGGTTAGGGGTGGACCCGCTAGAGGCAACTACTGAAGAGAAAGATCTAGGGGTCCTGGTGGACAGTAAAATGACAATGAGTAAACAGTGTGCTCTTGCGGCCAGGAAGGCCAATGGTATCTTGGGTTGTATAGGGAAGAGTGTAACCAGCAGGTCAAGGGAAGTCATTCTCCCCCTCTACTCTGCACTGGTGAGGCCACAACTGGAGTACTGTGTCCAGTTCTGGGCTCCCCAGTTCAAGAGGGACAGGGAACTACTGGAAAGAGTCCAGCGTAGGGCTACAAAGATGATTCAAGGATTGGAGCATCTCCCTTATGAGGAGAGACTGAGAGAGCTGGGACTCTTTAGTCTGGAGAAGAGAAGGCTGAGGGGAGACCTTATCAACGCCTACAAGTATCTCAAGGGAGGGTTGAAGGAGGAGGGAGCCAGACTCTTTTCAGTGGTTCCCAGTGAGAGGACGAGGGGCAACGGGCACAAGTTGGAACATAAGAGGTTCCACTCAAATATGAGGAGAAACTTCTTCACGGTGAGGGTGACAGAGCCCTGGAACAGGCTGCCCAGGGAGGTTGTGGAGTCCCCTTCCTTGGAGATTTTCAAAACCCGCCTGGATGCAGTCCTGAGTAACATGCTCTAGCTCTGGGCAATCCTGCTTCAGCAGGGGAGTTGGACTAGATGATCTCTATGGTCCCTTCCAACTCTAGAAATTCAGTGAAATTCAGTGAAATTCAGTGAAATAAAGAACTAGCCTTCTTGGTGGAAAGACTGTCTGTAAGAGAAAGACTTTGGGATGTTCTTTAAATCTCTAACCCTGATCTGTGACAGCAGCTTTGTCCCAGAATCTTCATGCTAATTAGTGTGTGTTCATGGACTGCACTTTAAATTTTTATGTAGCCAGAAAGTGATTAAAAATTATAATCAAAGACTAATCCAGCTTTGGATCTGACCGATGGCCAACAGAGGATCTGAGGCACTCATGCTATCTCTGACCTCTGGAAGGTGGCAGCTGTATGCTGTGCCAGCTAAAATTTTGCCTTGCTCAGTTTCAGATGAAGCCTCTAATGAGATTGCAAACATACAGATCACTGACACCTCTCCTCCTTCTCCCCTCAGGAGGAAGGGATGCAATTTCCTCAGAGCCTGGAGGAGATAGGGACTTATTTTTCAATTAATCAGTCTAACTACATTGCCTTAGATAGACATGAGACAGAACCTCCAAGCAACAAGAATATTAGTTACGTTCAGTATTACTAAGGGTAATGCTATTATTGCTTTCAACTGGGCTGTGTCATTTGGAGGCATCCTATGTGTTGGTGGGAATGACATTTAAGGCTGCATGTCAACATACTGCAGCAGAGTAACCAGCCTAACCAGTTACATTGCATCAAGAGAATAATAATCAGAATGGACTCCATTAAGACTTCTGCCTTTGGGTTCTGAAAATGGTGGGGAGGACGATTTGCACTCTGAGGAGTCAGAAAGAAGCAGTTAGAGCCATTTCTCCTTCTGGGTCATGAGGGAATCTCAAGGCTCACTGTGACAAAACAGGAGCTCATAAAGTATAAAGAGCTTTCTTGTGGCCATGGCTATGAGGAGACATCTTTTTGAGTCACTAACATTACCTTCATGTTCTGGTTTTTCTGAGCTGTGGCAATGCAGAGCTGTTTGTTCATATGACATTTTGGAGCTGGGTAGTTCACACTTTCTCAATTACTTTCTCTACTTTGAGTTATTATTCACCTTCAGTTTTTAAGACATTTCTTCCTTTTTTTTCTGCTTTCTCACCCTCTTTCTTCATATGCTTCTTTTCACCACCAGTTTCTTGACAGTAAAAAAAAATATGTATAAATGAGAGAAAGTTATTTTTCTTGTGTGAAGAAGGAAAAAACAGCTGGAAACATTTTATCAAAGGACAAAAACCATACAAGGCATTTAGAAGAAAATACATTTTGTTTCTTGCAAATTCACCCAAGAGTTTTTAGCAAATCTACCTAGTGGTTATTTTAATGGTTTATATATAAATATGTATTCTAATCACAATTCGTAAAATAAATCTCATAATTATGATCGCTAGGAAAATCAAATGCAGTGTGTTTTACCTTTCCTTCCCTTGGAAAGTGCTGGTGTTCTGGTGCACTGAAGGAAGCAGAAAAGATTTATCTGAGACTCCTATGTTCTCACAGAAAAGTAATTCTCCTGAAGTTCAAAACAGAAGAAATAGTCTGGAATTATCTATACACATACCTTCACAGTGGCCTAGCCCAGATTTGTAGATAGTTCAAAACAAAAAAATTCTTGCAACATCTTCTTGAGGTAAGATTAGGAAAAAATTTCCAGTATCAAGATGAATGCCTAGAATTATGGACTTTCATTTAGTATCTTTATTCTTTTGGAGGTCCGGTTTCTTGAGTAATACCAATGACTGGTTTCTCTTACACTTTCAATGCACTAGTGATATGTGTAGAAAATGGTAAACTCACCTCTGGTGTTCCAGGTGAAGAAATGACAGGTGAGCACATTTTGCTGCCCATATTAATGTGGTTGAACTCCATGTAGTTGTGCTGACCTATGGCTCTCCCACCAGTTCTACCTTTGATTGGGACAGATCATCTTTATTGTTCTTGGTGCTTTAAATTCCAAATTAAAGAGGTATTTCTGACAAAAGCAATTGCCCCACGTGGCTCCTCCAAAAAAATACACTTTGAAAGAACTTGCAGTGTATTTTGTAACAATACTATTTAAACAAATCATTTTTGTGTTTATAAGAATGTGGAAATTGAGAACAAAAAACCTAAATTATCCATCTTGCTATCCTAGAAAAATGTCAGGTTTTGAGTCTCACACATCATCAAATCAATGGCACTAGCTGTGTCTTGAGTTCCAGGAGTTTTACAAGCCCAGAGATATGTTATGATTTTCTGTGCAAAGAGATTGGAAAGTTAAACACAGGAAAACTTTTTAGAATAACCAGAGGATCAGTATCATCAATATTTTTCAGTGTCATGTCTCCTGCCTCTTATAGCCCTTTTTTATGGCTGAACAACAGCAGAAATGAAACAATATTTTATTTAATGTATTTAAAACAGAAATCCTTTCAGCCTAGGAATACAGTGATTTTTAAATGCATGTAAAATGGGGGAAAATCACTTAATGCATCTTTTACAAGGACCATGGTAATATCTTCATTTCGACCAAAAGAGACAGACTGAGGAGAAGTTAAATGATATTGCTTAAAAGAAACAAACAAACAAGAAGACTTAATTCCTGTAAGTCTTCCCAGACGTAAAAATTCTACCCATATTAACAGTGGTTCTCCAAACAAGAGATACTTATATGAATACATGTTTATTTAAAGTGCTGGTATCTCACAGTCTCTCTGTGTTAGTTCTAATGGAAAACGTAACAATAGCATCTGACTATGTGATGGGTTGTTACATATTTACCCTCAGAACAAGCATCTGAGCTAAATAAGTTCTGTCTTAATCACAGCTAGCCTGGTCTTATGATTTACAACGGAGGGTTGTTCATTCTGCTCTTCAGGAAAACAAGTGATGAGTAAACTCCTTTTCTTCCAGGCATTCAGAACATTGTGTTCTGAATTTGTACAGATGTTTTTGAAGAGATAGAGTTGCATTCTTAATTGCCAGTCCTTATTAACCCAGAATGTTCTGGCCTCACTTATACTAGTAAGTTAAACAATCCCAAGGAACATTGCTATGACCTGGAACTCAACTGTCAGCCCTGTTAAAAATGTTAGACTGCTTGCTAGTGACCTTTTCACTTGGACTCACCAATAGTCCCTCTGTCAAACAACTCTCAGCACAGTGCAGTGGTTAACTTGGGCCAAGGGCCACACTGAATGGGTAGTTTCGATGGAGATGATGTGTTTTGATGAGTAAAGAAGATTATGTTGTGCACATTGTCAAACTATACCAGTTGACATTGAGCTAGAGAATTGACTCTGGGACCTCTGGGACAGCAATTTACAAGCAAAGATGTGCTACTAATTCCAGCTACGGCTATCAGTAAAACTAGTAAAGCTGCTAGTCAGTAACACAGGCATCATGATTGCACTCAAGAAGCAGAGCACATGGATGGAAGTGCATATTAGTGTACCCTATGATGGGTTTTCCCACCTAGCTCTGCATTTCCGATCTCTGACTGCTTTATGCTTCTGTCCTCACTAGTAGTGTCTCCTTGAGTTACCAGGCATCCATTCACTTAAAACTTTTCAGAAATACTTTTGGTCAGAGTCTTCCCTGAAGACATCTCCCCAGAACTGGTTGAAACAGAGAAAAAATTTCCATCTTCAGTCCCTCTTGAAATCGATGAAGTGACATCCACTTCTTGATGCTACTCCCATCCTGAGAACAACTCTCCTTAAGCAAATATGGAGTCACAAGCCATGTGAAACTCCCATGGTTATGGCCCGTGAAAGATACCTTTGACATCACACTAACGGGGATATTTATCACGCAAGTGATGTCTTGGATATTTCTCTCCTTGTCTTGGCATCAATTACCTTTTTAGTATTCGAAGCACTCTCTAGTACAGATGTTAGCAACTGCATTGGAGCACAGTAAAACCAGGTAATTCCAGGAAACTGTGAAGGAGCCAGTTTAGATATATCTTGTCCATCATACGGTGTAGACTTTAGCAGTTGACTAAGCCTCTTAAGGTAGTGGTTAATCGTCCATAATCAGTGGACAGAGAATGGGATGAGAGAGTTGAGGTTGTTCAGCCTGCAGAAGAGAAGGCTCAGACAGACCTTATTGTGGCATTTCAGTACTTAAAGGGGGCTTATAAGAAAGATGGAGAGAGACTTTTTACTGTGCTTGCAGTGGCAGGACAAAGGACAATGGTTTTAAACTGAAAGAAGGTAGATATAGATTGGGCATAAGGAAGAAACTTTTTATGATGAGGGTGGTGAGACACTGGAAGAGGTTGCCCAGGGAAGCTGTAGATGCCCCGTCATTGGAAATGTTAAAGGTCAGGTTGGACGGGGCTTTGAGCAAGCAAATTAAGAGAAAGATGTCCCTGCCTATGTCAGGGGGCTGGAATAAGTGATCTTTAAATGTCCCTTTTGACCAAAACCATTTTGTGATTCTGTGATTCTCAGCACCTCTGGAAAGCCATTCAGCCCATCCAAAGATATGACTTGTCCTCTGGAAGCACTGACCTTTCTTTACTGACTATAAATGTAACTTATGGCAGTGTTGCACTTAGTTAAATAGTTGGAAGAAGAATTATTATTAGGAGGGGAATGTAAGCTATTGCCCCTCCTTGCCAGTGCAGCCTGTAATGAATTTATAAATTACAATTAGCAGACATTTTCTTTGCAATTATAAAAGAAAGTACAGTTACTGAAAGAAAATTCTGTTAGTGAATTATGTTTAATTTACTAGCGTATTTACTAGAAATAGGCAAACAATTATATAATTTGACCAAACAAATATTCCATGTACATTTACGCCATATTTCAAAGATGTTGTGGTCTGTGTCAGGAACAACCATGCTGCTCCAGTGCTGAGGGAATCATAGTTTCCACCAAGAGTCACTTCTGTGTGCTTTTACTTTGCTGAAAGACTCTGCCTGCATAAAAGAGGACACTGTACATATGGATGGAACCATTTGCTGCTTCAAATGCAGATACATCAGGGAAAGAACAAAGTAACTTAATTCCAGCTTGAAACAGCATCATACAACTGGAGTTTGCCTGTTAAAAGAACAGGATGTGTAAGAAAGGAATATTGGTTTAAAATATTTCAATATTAATCCAATCACAGCCAGTTCAGCACTGGTTAGGAAAAACAGAAGCGACTATCACCATAAGAATTTTTCAAAAATCTCAAATCCATTGGTTTTTATACTAAAAAAACCCCACAAAATTATAAAAGTCAATCACTCCTCACCTAACAGTTTTGGAAGAAGTAAATACAGATTTATTTTTCGATTGGATTTGCAAGAGACATTTAAGTAAATAGACAAGAATAATCACCCTTGCAATGACATCATGATAGGATTATGTAAAAGGCCACTTCTATAACCATTCCTGGGTAAATCCTGGTAATTACTTGTGAGTTGATGCACTGACCTCACATATGTAATACTCCTGGACATTGGATGGTTCCACTTTCCTGACTAGTTCCCATTCCCATTCCTAGACAAAGACCAAAGTACAAGGATTTGTTCCACTGCTACCCATTATGGCTGTAGCAGGATGTGTCTATTCCATGTCTTTACCAGCAATGTAGTTCATGCCAGTAACTGGTGTCGGTCACACACTGTGAGTGCATGGAGAGCTAAATACTGAAGGACCAGGAATCTACATTAAACATGGATACTCTCAATAGTGCCTCTGGGAATGACTTCGAATTAAGTTACAACAGGAAGGAAACTACTTCAAGCGCCTCAGGTGTGCATTTGAGTGTGTATCATAAGACAGCAGTTGGCAAGACAAATTTGCACCTAAGAAGAACCCATTCATTTCACTAAAAGATTACTATAAATCCATCCATTGTATACTAGATTTAAAGAAATTAGTATTCTAGAACAGGGTCATGGCCCAGTTTTTACCACTAGTCAAATTTCATACTAGAATTTATACCTGTAGTACATAGCACCAGTTTTCAGAGACAAATTTAGGGATCACTGAAAGTTATGGCTGGAATGGAGTTATGAATCATTTAGACCATTTTCCCAGTCTTGTCCCCATGCAATGATAATTAACAAGTTTTCTGGACTTTTTTTAGTTAAACCTTTTTTAGTTAAACCTTAGTTTATTAGTTAAACCTTTACTGAAGCTTAACTATTCTTTTAGTTTGAGAGTTTTTCTGTTATTTAATTGAAAGTAGCTCATTTCTAAATTGTCAATTTATTCTTATCCTTGTTATGAAAGACATAGAAAAAAGCTCATAGTCTTTGTCTTCTTAGGTTTTTTATATATCTTATCATGTCACCAGTTCATGTCCCACTCCACTCAACTTTAATCTTCCATTTTAAAAAAGCAGTTCTTTTTGCATTTCCACAGAGGTCATGTTTTCTTAATCTCTTGGTTTTTTGCTCACCTTTGGACTGGTTCCAACATGTCTACATGTTTCTTTAAATGTGGTGCTGAAACTGGGCAGGGTATTCCATCTGCCGTTTCCCTGGTGCTGAGTAGAATGGAATAATTATCTCCTCTGCCTCAGAGGCAACACTCCTGTTATCACACTCCCAAATGAGAGTTGTCTTTTTTTCCAGAAGCATCAAAGAGCAATGGTTAGGTTTTGTACTCCCTTATAGTCCCTACAGCCTTTTTACCAGACTGATCCTTTCTGGCTAGTTTGTGCAGCTGATTTTTCTTTCTTATGTGACCACAGTTTGCAGAGTGAGAGTATACACTTCCTGCAGCTTGATGATAGTGGTAGAGGCTTGTCAATAAAGAGAATCTTTCACACTGATATTTTTTCAAGACAATTTATATGCTGGAATTCCTACAGAAAATTGTTTGATGATTTAATGCAAATTTTGTAATTGTCTTTCAAAATGGGTTACATTCACTTTGGAATAACTTTGTGAGACTGAAGTTAACACAGACATACTTCCATGCTTTAAAAGTAAGGATTTTTTGCATATGGTTTGCACTGTACAAGTCTATTTATGTATGTAGCTTCTAATGTTTGACTGTTAATGCTATTTTGTGGTGAGATAACCTTGACTAACAGCCAAACACCCACCCAGCTGCTCGCTCACTCATCTCTCTCTCACCACCATGCCTCACTGGGACAGAGTGGGGACAAAATGGGATGAGAAAGCTTCTGGATCAAGGACTTGGGGGTGCTGGTGGATGAGAAGCTGGACATGAGCAGTGTGCGCTTGCAGCCCAGAAGGCCAATCACATCCTGGGCTGCATCAAAAGATGCATTGTTAGCAGGTCCAGAGAGGTGATTCTGCCACTTTGCTCTGCTCTGGTGAGACCTCACCTGGAGTATTGTGTGCAGGTCTGGAGCCTTCAGTATAGGAAAGATATGGACCTGATGGAGTGGGTCCAGAGGAGGGCCACAAGGATGATCAGGGGGTTGGAGCACCTCTGCTACGAGGACAGGCTGAAGGAGCTGGGGTTATTCAGCCTGGAGAAGAGGAGTCTCTGGGGAGACCTAATAGCAGCCTTCCAGTACCTGAAGGGGCCTACAGGAAAGGCGGGGAGGGCCTGTTTACAAAGGCCTGTAGTGACAGGACGAGGGGAAATGGCTTTAAGCTGGAGGGGAGCAGATTTAGATTGGAGATGAGAAGAAAGTTCTTTATTGTGAGGGTGGTGGAACACTGGAACAGGTTGCCCAGGGAGGTGGTTGAGGCCCCATCCCTGGAGATATTCAAGGTGAGGCTCAACGAGGAGGGCAACCTGGTGTAGTTGGGGGTGTCCCTGCTGGCTGTGGGGGGGTTGGACTAGATGACCTTTGGAGGTCCCTTCTGGCCTGGACAATTCTGTGATTCTATGATTCTATGAAAAGACAGGGGCGTTACTTACCAACTGCCACTGCAGGCAAACCAGACCGAACATGGGAGGGAACAAAATTATTGTCAATTAAAATAGAGTTGGGTAGTGAGGATCAAAAAGACAAAGACTAAAATCAACACTTTTCCTCCTCCTCTACCAAGCTTAATTTCAGTCTATCAGTCCAGGCTCCTTTACACTCTTTCCAGCTGCACAGGAAGGAGTATGGGGGTTGTGGTCAATTCATAACAGTTTTTCTCTGCCACTCCTTTCTCCTCACACTTTTGTTCTGCTCCAGCTTGGTTCCTTCTCACTGGCTCCAGTCATTCATGACAAACCTGTCTGGTGCATATCCTCCTTGGGCTGCAGTCCTTCAGGATAAGCCTGCTCCCCAGAGCATGAGGTCTCCATGGGCCGCAGAGAATAGCTGATCTGGCTCTTGGAGGACCTCCTACTCCTCTTTTTCTGACCTTGGCATTCCCTCTCTTGTTTTGTTCTGTCTTCCTATCTCTGTCTTGTGTTATTTGCCCTTTCTTGAATGTGTTTTCACAGCAGCACCATCAACTCCCAGGGGCACCACCAGCTTCACAGACTGGCTGATCTCTGGTGCAGTGGGTCTGTTGCAGAGTTGTCTGGAACCAGCTGGAAGTGGCTGGAACCAGCTGGAGCTGGCTGTGACTGGCACAGGGCTGTTCCTGGTCCCTCCTTACAGAGGCCTCTCCTGTGGTCCCACCTCAATCAAAGCCTTGCCACATAAACCTAATACATATCCAAATGTCCATTCCCTAACTAAATGCTGACTCTCAGTCAGTAGTCTGTCTGAGGGCATGCGATTTTGACATTATCCAACCCTTTCTTCAGCAGCATCACGATAGCTGTGCAAAGACACCAGCACTTCTCATAAACTTCTTCCAAGATCACAAGAGGATAGCAAAGAAAAGTTTGAGGAAAGTTAGAGGAAAATAAAGTCTTTGTTTCCAGAAAAGGCAACAAGCATCAATAGCTACAAGCCCATTTCAGCTTTGAATATTTTAAAAAAATCAGATACAACCAACGTAATAAAACTACAAGATAATAGCCATTCCAAACTAGAAGAGAAGACAGCTAGAGTTACTGCAAGAGCAATTTTATGGCCAGAATGTCTTCCATGTTATCAGTCTGAGCAACTTGTTACACAATGTTGATATTGTGAGAGTATCACTTGCAATAAAGAAGACTATCAGAATCTAATCCACATACATTTTCTTAGCAAGCGTTTCTTTGGTATTTGTATTTATTTCTATTCTAAAAACAAAACGTGTTTACAGATGTTATTGTCCTGATTTATTGTATCTTTACAAAGAGAACTTTTTCAGGTTACAAAAATTATGTCGCTTTCATTTACATTAAAATGCAGCTCTTCTATGGTCATTAAGTGAATTATATTACTTGAGGTAAGGCATTTTCAAGGATCTACACATAAATAAAACCAGGTACATTACAAGCACTGTTGTGATATTTATCACTGATGGAGCTTATGATTGCAGAACTATATAAAAATCTTTAGGGGTTACCTTAGCTTAATGGTGTTCTTCCCTTTCACTCACCATCCATTTCTTATTGCAAACATCTGCTTGGAAATAAAAAGGGTTTTATATTTCCCTGGGACATACTTGGCTCTACAAGAACATTGCTCATTTTATTTAAAAAATACTTAAGTTTAATCAAGTTTTTAATTCCAGAAATATTACAGCCACTCATCTTGAATGACTTGTGACTCTAATCTATATATTTTAAAATGTCATTAGTGAAAAAGAATAACGTAATAGCTATTGTTTGATTACGTAGCAGAAAAATGAACTTCTTTGCTTTCTCTCTTGATTAGTGCTCTGGCATTTATTCAGTGGCTTGGCCTTGCTCATTTTAGCCTTGGTGCAATAATAATAACAAATGAACCCTATTACTCTTACTGTTTACTTACTTCTGTTCTGATGTTAGGTACTCTCCAGTTCATCTTGTAAATTACAGCTAATATAAGGGAGAAATATCTCTGTATGAATAAAAGAAAACAAGCTCCTTATAAACTTTACAAGAAACATTCTTTGTGAAATAAATCTAAGGGGTTTGGGGAGAATAAAATGATGTGTTTTGCACTCACACTGATGAATGCAAAAATTATATACCGTATTTTACTTACTAATATGAACTAGTAAAATTCATGGCATGCTGTTTTACAGGCAGTAAAATACTTTTTCCAGATGTGGCTTCATAATTCTCCAAAGACTATCATAGTTATCATAAGATTTATGGAGGATAATTTATTAATCACATTTTTTTTAACTTTGGAAATCTGTTTAGTAAGATGAAAGGGAGCTTTAAAATAAGTCATTTTAACCAAATGTGGATGGCATTATGATATCAAGTTACTCCTTTTGTTCAAATTATTTTTAATGACTTTATTTGTTTTATAGCCTCCACAAGTCAGTACCAACTTGGTGGTAATGATATATCCGGCAAAACTCTAACATTTTGAAGACCATCAAGAAAACTTTTTCTAACATACTAAATTAACTGAACTGTGCTATACTATTGTTATAGATTATTTAGGGTTATGTAAGCTACTTGAATTTATTTTTACAAGATTTGAAGGAGACAAAGCTTATAAAAACTATGCCTCACATCTTTAACCTAGCTTCCTTAATGAAAGTTTATAAGTGGATCATATGCATAAAACACTGAAAGAACTGAATGCTGATTTAAAATCTATATTTTACAACCAAGTTTATACTGCTGAAGCAGTTTCATTAAATCTGCACTGAGTATTAAAGCCATGATAGGTCTGATCCTGGAAGCTATTTCATGCACAGATGGCCTGATCCAAAGCATAGCATGGTTAGGGAAAATCATTTTCTTAACCTTTGTAACCTTTGGGCCATACCCAGAGCTCCTGGATAATTGATCTCAACACCTGGGCTACAGTTCCATGCCAGATCAATTCCTTCATCACCAGCTCCAGCTGAACCATGTGAATGGTAGCAAATACAGATAACTTGTATGTTACATTTGTGAATAACATCCCAGACTATAAGGGCTCAAGTTCAGTTGCCTACAAACAGGCATTTAGCACCTCCTGCTTTACCTTGGTGTCCTGCTAGGCCTCCAGCTAGAATCAAGAGAGTTCAGTTCCCCAAAGGACTTGTGTCACGTCCAGCTCTGTCCAGTGGCCTTAAGATATTTTAGGGGCTTTTAAATGACAGTAGAGGTTTAGGCAAGTGAGTTGAGCTTTAGCTTTCTGATGGCCCTAATGGGATCTCAGATACTAGCGTGCTTGTAGACACCTACTTCCTGACATCTAAATGCATCTTAAATTGAATCATGCCCTGAGTGTGATGGACCCTCAAACATGAATACAATTTGATATTCTATTGACATTTGTCTTACTGGGTGCAACAGAAAGAAAATAAAAGTTTAAAATAGATTAGGGTTACTGCGTGAAGTTCAAGAGAGAAAACTGTCATGAAAGACTGGCGTAGTGGAAGACTCAGCTGGTGGACATGGCAAGGATTACATCAGCTCCAGCTTGCCAGATGGCAAGGATTACATCAGCATCCAGAAACGATCCAGAACTTGTTATATGGGTTTGCAAATTGATGTTCTTAGGTAGAAATTACTTTTAGAATTATTTCTCATCTAAATCATGTGACACAACCCAAGCTTTATTTTTGTGATGTAAGCACTATGATACCAATGACTTTACCACTTCACAACAGACTTTATGCAAACAAAGTGGAAATTAAGCATGCACCTGCTTGTTAAAGATTTTCATACAGACTTTAGAATTCCAAATATTTCACCTTTTTGTTAAGCACTGCCTAACAGCTAAGCAACCCCTTAGCTCTACTTCTCATAGAATGGTTCTCATGATTTCATGATCTGTGGATTTAACTGGTTAAATAATTCTGCAGCTTACCTTGTGTATTATATAAGATGCTTGTACTAAAGTCATTCTCAAGAGCTTCCTGGCACAGAGCTCGTCTCCTTTAAACTTCTGAACACATATACGAATGAGTTAGGAGACATGATGTGGCATTCACTTGGAGTTGAAGCTTGGTGTGTGTGTCATTGGACTGGATGATCTCAGAGGTCTTTCCAACATGACAATTCCGCGATTCTGTGATTCTGTGATTCTTACAAAATGAGCAAAGGACCTTTCCACCCCCAGGGCTGTTAATGTTCTGCTCGACTCCATGACATTAATTTGAAAATCCTGAGTAAGGTGAGTGGGTTTTGTATGTGACATTGCAGAAATAAGTTCTCAAGATGAGTTTTTCTGATGTACGTCTTGATAGAGATTAAACGTCCTGCATAGCAACACAAGTAGATACATGTATGTGTGCATATCCATGCACAGATTTTGAGGTAAGCTAAACTTTAGGAAATTCAACCATGCAACTGATTTCTGTACCCAAATTTGGAGTAAGTCTACATGCTATTACAGTTCTGAAAATAATGGTGTCTTACCTAACTGTAGCCTACATTACAGATGTTTACATCCAAGGTAGTCAATCATGTCTGGTTTTGTGTTCAATGGAGAAAAATAAACATTTTCTGGGAGTAATTCATCTGGACCATTTCAGATGTGTTTTAGAATGGGGATGAATTGTTCCCTGAAAGAACCTGTTTCTCTTTATTGATACCTAGGGCCTGGAAAATTTGTTCAGACTTAGACATCTACTTTGTAGATACCTAAATTTGAGCAAATGAATCCCATATTCTGTGTTAAAATAATTTCCTACTGATTTTGAGGATTCCATATGTTCACAATTTCAATATATCAAGGTTTTAGTCAGGCTTGCAAGAGAAAATAATCCGCATTTGAAGAACTCATCTTTTTAAATGAAGTGTTTTGTGTTCGTCCTGATATTTCTTTCTTTTTCTTTATCCTTGACAAACTATTTTCCTTTAAAGCAGTAAATAAGCATAAACCATTTTTGCAATTTTAAAAATTGTTTTACAGTGTTTAAAAACATTTTTATGATTTTGGGAAGTTCTGGCAATTTCTTTTTCTCACATCACTAGAAAGACTGGTGTGATACCTGAAACAAGAGGGCATCAATATGCTGGTTTAGTCTTTCATATGGTTTTATTTTTCATTTCCAAGTGATACTGAAAGAGATGGAAGGCCCTGCACAGTCTCTAACAGCAAGTTCACACAAAGCTTTATATTCTCAGTGAAATTCTCCTCAGTGTTGATACAAAGAATATTAAAAAGATAATTTCTTGGAGTTCTCTACAAAAAATAGGATTTTTTTTCTGACACTTAACTACTATTCCTTGACACAAACAACTTTTCCTTGACAAATAGTTCAGTAATTGAAATTCACTAGTAGAAGAGAGATTGTATTATGAAAATATATCTTTATCTTAAGTGAGAGTATTTCTCAGATGATTGAAGTGATCAGGCTATAATAATTCAGGCCCCACAACTCTTCAGAAACATTAAATATCACAGCTTTACTACTTATATATGGTTCTTATTTTATAGCTTCTTTTATGCTGCTCCCAGGACTAGAAAAACTTTTTTCAAATGAATTCTGGCATATTCACGTATTATATGTCTCAACAAGGAGAGAAGAGAGAAACTAGCAAACATCACCATACCCCCATTAAAAAAAAATGTGAGAGCTGGCAATCCTACGCCATTCTCTAAGAAACTATAAAAGGCTTACAAACCACTGTGCCTTATCAAGAAAAGATGCTAATCAAAACCCTAACTTTGACACTGGTGTTCAGAAGGTTGGCCTTCATAAATCTAAAGAGCCCCCAGTTATTTCATTTAGAATTCGTTGCCAGAGAAGGCCTTCAAGACTAATCTCACTGAACCTTAACACCTAAAAGCAAAACTCTACTCTCCATTATGTACCTTTACCCCTTCATGAAACAGTAGGAAAAAAATGGGTATTTCCAGAGTATGACTCACCTACTGGTGAATAACTCTCTGCAAGTGCCCTTTTCTCCCCACGTACCACCAAGAAAACCTAGGAAATGTTTGTGAATCTCATTGTCACTTATTTTCATGCACAACGGATCACACTTATTAGATATCTTATTAGAAACAGGGGTTTCTGTTGCAGTGATTCACCTATATTTTTTAGTTACTCATTTCCTGGCAATCATGTTGGTAATTTAATGGAACTGAATTGCTGAGACTTAATTTTGCATTTACAATTACTATTAACCTTCCATTAAGAAGACACTAATATTATTGTGCTTTATATACGGAGGCAAGCACAATAATAGCTATTAAAAAAGGCTTGTGCATAACAGTAATCAGGTGTTCAAGTTATTTTCCAAATTGCTGCCAAAAAGTAAATTACCGAGAAGAACAGAGCTTGATGCAAAAAAGTTACATTATTAACAAGCAAGGGATAATCATAAAATCTTGCTCTGCCAAATGTGTATTATAACGTATATAAAATCTGGACTGAATTTTAAAATACTTTTTCCGTCTTGTTAACTGAAATGTGTAAATTAAGAACTGGTTGGCTATTAAACAAAACATCCATGGATGAAGACACCTTCTCTAACAAAAGAATGATTGTAGACCAGTTTAAATTACTTTGGAACTATCCCAGGTTGAAGAGAGCAATTCACAGCTCTCAGGATAGCATGACCGAGAAAAAGCAGGCATTCTTTTAACAACCATGTTGGAACATGATCAAGCAAATTCTGCACTATCTCAAAAATGCCTGACAAGGATACCTGAGAAAATGCTCTAGAATATCCAATTATAAAAAATAAAAGAGCCATTCCCCTAACTGCTGAAATAGCTGTATTTCCACATTTCAGCTGTATCCTAAAAGCATACAGAAATATTACAAGATGTCATTAAAAAGAATAAAAATGTCCTTGACTAGTCTCTCAGTTAAGAAGCTTATCAGTGGAACAGAAGAGGACATCATGGTAATTCCTTGCCTCAGAGATAATCTTCTTCCTTCACTGTAGGACCCTGCCAAGGTCTTACAACATTTTAGCATTCCTAATCTCCATTCCAGGCAAGATCTGTAGTTTGGTTTTTCTCTTTTAATTCAAGGGCATAACACCAACTGCCATTTAAAAAGTTTCATACCAAAGAGAAAATAAAAAAAAAAAAAAGATAGTCTGAAATGCCTTGTTCCATCAAGCCCAGGACATTCTTCACAAGAATACAAAACATATGAACTCCAAGATGGGTACAGCAGGTTTATTGCAAGAAGGTTTTGAAGAGCAAAGAATTCCTCTGGTTTTCACCCTTGTTTATTATTACAGCACACAATAAATGAATGTTGCTATCTTATTGGGAACTGTTTGATATTTTGCGTTTGAATTTGACTGTCTTTCAGCACTGACTGAAAAGATGATTAGTTCAAACTAGATGTTTATTGTGTAGATGGCTAACTTCAGGTGTAGCAAATCATTTCCATTTATTTCAGAAAATAAGCAAATCAGCAGCCACCCAGAGATTCATGGGATTTATGAGACCTCTTCCCTTCCTCTTCCCTCTGCCAGCCCTCACTACCCTTCTGCCTGCTCCTCCTCATGGCCTTTTTCCCATGCCAGGTTCTGCTCTGATCACAGGAAAGTGAAAGGGGAAGACACAAGGCTCTCAGCACAGCATCATCTGCCTCAAGCAAAAAGAGCTCCTAATAAACCCCAAAGCTCAGGACTGTGATGCTGCCACCCTCCCAGGGCTTTCAGATTACCTCCATGCCATTACCCAGATATCCCTTTAAAGGGAGAGGCAGATATTTTAGAGGAGATGGGCCCACCTCATCCTACAGCAAGAAGGAGATGTGGTGCCCACAGAGGCTTTTACCTACTATTCCCACTGCCTGTCAGAGTGCAGACAGGAGAACAGACATGGGAGACTCTATCTTCTCTATTCCATGGTAGATACCAAACCTTCCTGGTTCTCTGACACTTGCTGACTTGAAGGATCTGCACCACTTGCAGCCCAGAAATGCACCTTTGGTGTGCAGGGAGCCTCCAGGAAGTTAGGCAGCCCATACTGTCTCTGGAAGCCTGAACCATAAGACAATCCCCCTCCTTAGGAACCTGGAGGGCCACCATGGTCCTCTCCACTGAAGCTGCCAGCAGAGCTTCTGCTTGACTTGCCTGTTCAAGGAAGGACAAGAAGTGAGCAGGACCTGGCAGGGTCTTCTTACTGGCTATGTTGTGCTGACTGTTCCCTCACACTCCCTTTGGCAGTGGGGTGTCTCCCCATCCTCCTGAGGCACCTTTTGTGCCTTTGTCAGTAAAGTTGTCAGCCTGTCCCCATTTCCCAATTCCAGTGTCTGGGGCTGACTCTGCCCCCACCAGCTCCATGCTTGCCCTGATCCCTTGCAGTGGCTTTGGGATAGGTGCTGGGTGCCAGACCCTGCCATTCCTGTGAGTTCTACCTGCCCTCACTCCTGTCTTCTGCCTGGTTGGAGATCCTGCTCACCTCATCTTCCTCCTCTGTAGTCCTGCACCTCTCCCAGCCCAGAAACGCAGCTGTGGTGTGCAGGGAGCCTCCAGGAAGATGGGCATTCCATGCTGGCTCTGGAATCCTGAGACGGAAGGCCAGTGACAGGTTGAAAAAAAAAACTTGCCGAGTTATATTTCAACTCTGATTTCCTAACTCACACTATATTGGTTTAGGTTTTCATCTTCCATGAAACGAATATTCAGAATTTCGCACTTTTCTTCAGTTTCTCATAGTTACTTAATTCACGTGGCATTTTTTTCTTCTCCCTGAATGGAAAACAAAGTAGCAACACTGTGGAAATTCTACCGTCTCCATTGCCTCTTCTATATGCCCTCAGGAGGGGGAAGAATCATAGCATTCATTAGATAAAAACAGCAGTTCTAAACAAACCCTTTGTTAATACAAATGTCTGCCTCATGGTTTCAGACAGCCAAATCAAGCTATGCACTGAGAGTTGTTTACAGTCTGAAAAGTCACAGGCAGGTACATGAAGTGATACCACATTTCTTTTTTAATGTTCAGATGGGAATTCAAAGGATTACTCAACAAATTATATACTCTGATTTCTTGAAATTGACAGATGAGTAGAAGTAATGTTGTACTTATTGCTGAGCTCTTATGATTTTACTGCTTGTAAACTGATATGAAAGACTCAAACAGTAGGAGAGGAGCATCTTTACTTAATTTATACATTTTATTCAACCAAAGGGAACATTTTTTCCCTTTTCTGGGAGTAGAATGAACAGTGTCTCTTGCAATAACTTTGCACACATGTTCATCGTGGCTCATAATGGCGGGTGGTTTCTCATCTTTATACCATCTTTTAATCATAAATTTTCTACGAATCACGGAATGTTTTCACTTGAAAGATTCACGGGATCGACATCTGTTGTGTAGAGTGATACAGCTGAAGAAGACCTAATGCAGACAGTTTAATGTTATTTAAAGATTAGAGAATGCAGAGAAAGCCTTTATACACACTCCCAAGCCATTTATGTATCTTCCACAGCTTCTTCCCCATCTTTCTGTCCTATCTATTCCAGTTCATACCACCCATGAAAACTTTCCTTTTGCATTTTGTATACTTTTAAAATAAGGACAAGAAAAAATGTCTGCTACAAGAAAGGAATGACTCGTTGTTTTATATAGCCAAAAACAAAACCCCTTTGCAGAAAGTGCTTCGTTGCTACTTATATACTATCTAAACGCACGAACTTGGTATTATTTATGAAACAATAGACTCTGGTTAGGCGTAAGGTCCATTCTGCTTATTTGCAGATTTACTTGCAAAGGTTTACTTGTAATATAAACAATGAAGCCAGATAAATTGCGGGAGAAAAAAAGGTGATTTTTTTTATTATTTTTCAGAATAGGGAAACCAAGGTGCAGAAATCATAAATTACTTATTTAAGGTAACATAGGAAACCTTTATGAGAAGCAGGAATTGAATTCATTATCTAGGAATCCTACCAGAAGTACATGTCTTGTGTCTTGTCTCTAAAATTGGCCCATCATCACATTGTAGTTTTTCTGTTGAATCTTATCTGATAGTTTTGCCAGTTGTTAGACTGTGGCTTGGGAGATTTCCAGGTCCTGATGTACAGTGTACATGTTTGTTTCTTTGTGTGTGTGTTGGATTTTTTTTAATAAGAGATTCAAGAACAAAAAAAGGCATAGAGTGTCAGTGAAAGAAGTAATTTTCCACATCACATCTTCCAATTATGTATAATCCCTTTTGCATGTCATGTTGTTTGCATCTGCAGATAGTCAGAATTGGTCTCAGCCATAGCATGTGTGCATGCAGAAAACTTCCAAGGGTTTGGAGCTATATTTTTTGTAGTCTGCCATTTAAAAATGGCAGAAAGTTTAGAAAAATTATCAAATGTTTATTATGTCAGGCAACAAAGAAGTTGCACATAACTATAAACTGCACTTATATTATACAAAGATCTAATGATTAATATCATTACATACAATTTTCAACAGGACATACCTAAATGTTTTTCTTACCCCCAGGGTTGATGCCAGGCCCTGCTGATTTTGCAAGGTGAGCATGAAGATGGTGGAAGACCACAATCACATTAGACTCGCTACAGAATACTGAGCTCAGATGTTGCCAAAACTTGCAGAATAAGCTATCACCAAAAGAAAGAGGGCAGATTTTCTATGGATCTAGCTGCTTCTCATTACCTGAAACTCAGGAATTTGACTCACATGCTGTCCAGGCTGCCTCCGTAGGCTAGTAATCTTTGCCAAGGGCAAGTCCCACAGGGACTTGAAGAAGTCTGTATCCACAGAAAGAAAGCTTAGTGCGTCTGGAGGTTACTACTAGGAAGCAGAGACAACACTGAAAGAAAAAAGTATGACTGAAAGGTGGGAAATGGATGAAGGAGACTGGCAAAGTGAGGAGAAAAAGGAAGAGTTGTGCACAGAGACTAGTAGGGAAAAGGGAAATTTATCCTTATATTAGAAATTTGGAGCTCACCAGAGAGAATGGAAGGGAATCTCTTGATCGTGTTTTAGCACAGTGAGTATAAAGCCTATGTGAGTCAAAAGGACTGAAATCAGCTGGATGAAAACACTGCTGAAATAATTCTACTGCTTTTTGGTTGACAAGTAAGCTACCTTTCTTCAACACCACTGTGTTTGTCAGGCTGTCTTGGCCCACCTGAAGCAGCCCAGTGACACTCCCAGAGAATCTGCCTTTGGATCTGGTCCCACAGGGGAACCATTTCACCAGCGTCTGAAACCCAACCCTTCTTGCATGAAACACAGCTATTGTTTAACAGTTCAGAGCAACAAGATGAGGCCAGGAAATGAAGAATGTCTCCACTTGAAGCAGCTAATTACACTTGTGTTGATCTAGTGTTAAACTTTCCTGTTATCATTGGCTATACAGTCCTGTGTATCTTGCCCATGCTGAGGTTTTCTCGAGGTTTCATCTTGGGCTGCAGCACGCATTATGCAGAAATGTGGGAAAGCCTTATTCAACACCCGCTGCGTCCTGCATTTCTTCAAGCATTGCTTGCCAGTATAGTTGTGCTTTTAACATCAGATTGCATCTAAGAATGCCAGGAAGTTTTAATGCCACCTTGGGTAAGCATCATCAGCTAGCAATAAGGTCCCTCCTAGCAGGGGACAGCTGCAGCCAACAATTTCAGTAGCAATATCCTGTATTTTACTAAAGGAACTTCAGAAGCCCAGCACCCTTTTTTTTTTCATCTTAAGTGAAGAATTGCTTCCTGAAATAAAATCTGAAGAGGATGTCTTTGCTGTAGAATTAGCTCAGGTAATCATCACTAACATTTCTGTGGCTAGATCAGCTTAGCCAGCAATAAAAGAAAATTGTAGCAAAGTTACTGAGTCCTTCTTAGGGCTGCACTCATTCACAGATGAAATCTGGAGGTTCTTTGTCCTGAAGCCACCTAAAGTACTCGCAATTTCACAAGAAATTGAGACACTTGACTCTTCTCTGGTGTCTTCCCTCAATTATCTGGTTGTCCCCAGAAAATCTTGGTCCATTTCCAAGGGATATGCCTATATTGTAAAATAAGGATGGGATTCAGAAGTTGATCAATCAGGTGAAACAGGAACCTGAGCTGTAGTTCCTTGACCATAAAAGCAGCTGGCCCACACTGAACACACCACCAGAATTCAGTACAGTGATTATGTGTTAGAAACAGAAGTTAGATGCATAATCCAAGTCCGCTCTATAATGAAGGCACACGAGATGCCTATACATAGCTTCATGGTTTCAGCTATGAACAGCCATGTATTTCAGTGTACCCTCAGGTGTAGACTGGTACAGAAACTCAGAAGAGCTTCCATAAAGAGGAATGTTCAAGTATCAGGTTTCCAGGAGTTGTCCAAGAAATATGTTTGGGTGGGAAACAGAACTATTCATTCAGGTTGAAATTTGAAACCCTCATAATTTGGGGAGAAGAGAATGCTTTATATTGTTTTGGCTTTTTGAAGCTGGATTTTCATGACAAACTTGTAATATATTATTCACATACTGCCTTTCTTTGATAAAAGGAACATTTTTTGAATGACAGAAGTAAATTCCTCCTCTCAGACTTTTAAGAACAACAGCAAGGGTGTACATCTGTTCCCAAATTTTAGAAGAAACTTAGTTTCTCTTTATTTCATTCTGCAACAAAGAAAGAAAATTATGTATATCTTTGCAGAACCCAGGATTATATATAACTGTCCTCTTGATATTGCTGCTTATATCAAGGCCTGACTGGCACTGCACTGGTTTCTGGATCTGTACATCACCTGGCATTTTTTACTACTTCTATATTAGCACACTAAACAGGGCCAGATAGTGATGCTAAATTACTAGCACACCTCTTGGCACTATTTTGATCCAAAATAATACTCTTCCAGATAATGTCTGGATGCAGTTTTCAGGTCTTCGCTAGCCCAAAAAGCAACAACGGCCTGTTGGAGGCAGCCACACAGTTTAGAAAAGTAAAAGTATTCAGCTGTTTGATTGTGAGTTCACTCATGTCAGTAAGCCACAGAGCCAGAGGAGAGCCCTGGTCCATTTTATTTAGCAGTGTCAGCGCAGCTCTGGAGTTCTGTGTTGTTGCTACACAAACTGAATAATAATAACTGAAAGTTTTCTCAATTGCATTGCTATGCAAATAACAGCTATTCTACTTTTCTGGTTCTACAGCAGACCCAGCAATCACTCTCCTCTGCATTAGTACAGTCAATATTGAAAAAAAGTTTGATTGTCTTCTGTAGTTAGGCAAAGAGTCAATTTGGATGGCTCCCATCTTTGTTGAAGATGTAAGTAGCCAGTAAAACAAATGAAAAGCAAAAGAATGAGAATTTTAATTCAGTGTGACTGCATCACAGATGAATAACACAAGTATATCTCTTGCAGATATGCAGAACAATGCATGATGAACCCTTCCTGATATTGTGGGCTGGAATGAGACTCAGAACAGTTAATGCAATAGTCTGAAAGTATGGTTCTAGTTTCAAGCAGACTTAAGACATGTAAAGTCCCTTTCTAGTCAGTAAAGAAGTACAGGTATGTCTAAGAAGGCAACTCTTGAGCCAGGTGTTGAAGAGAAGAGGCATAAATCACCCTGTCTCCACTGACAACAAAGGGAGTTGAGGCAACTGGTTTTGCCTGAACGCTTTAACTTTCAGACTTAAGAACATAACGGTGTGTACCAAGTCTAATCAAAAGTCCATATAAGTTATTTTCCTGGGTTCAAAAATAGGCTGTGAGTGAATTCATAAGGAGTGTACAAACAGGGCAAACATCTTCAAACTTATCCCTTTATGTCCTTTAAGCTCCCGCTGCTGGGATGCTTTGTAGGTACACAGCCATTCTTCCTGCAGGGAACTCTGGGCTTCAGAGACTTTCTCAGAAATTGTTCAAAGTTGTTTTTCAGGGGCTAATCAAATTTTGAGGAGTAAGGCTGGAAAAGGTTAGATGGAAACACCATCACCTCACTGGGGGAAGGGATGGTTAGATGCAGAACCGGTTGTTTTTATTATTCCCTGAGTCATCCAAGCAATATTAATTTTTCTTTTAGAACAGCCTGCAGTCAGCCTATATGGTCAGCATCATCATTCAGCACAGCAGTTCTGTGCCACAGGAATGCAATGCTCAAGCTTGTGGATTCACCACAGACTTTTTTTAATTTTCCTGCTCTGAAAAAAAAAATAATAAATAAATTCATAAAAGCTGATGAGCAAGGAGTGTTAAAGCTCCAAACTCAAACATCTGAAAGCTGGAAAAATTCAAATGAAGCATTCCCCGCACCACATGAAATGGACCCTCCACACTAGGGCCTGACACATGCGATGCACAGAGAGGATCTAAACTGAGGCAGAGCAACCTCTGTGAAGAGAATGGTGATATGGCATTGCCTGACCTTCGGGGAAGCTGAACCTTTCATCCTAAAGAACTTTTAAAGCAGTAGATTGAGTATGTGTATTTATCTGTGCAATATGAGCTTTATTACACATTCAGTCAATCCTCTGTTGCCCATGTCCTCAACAACAAGCCTTCTGATAGAGATCAAGCCTGGAGAAAGCTGTGTGCATGTAAAAGACAAAATTGTAACAGAAATTGTTTGACAACTTTAAATGCAGTGGGAGTGACTCGTGACTGCTGCATCTGGAAGCGAGCACAGAGCTCTCAGTGACCTCCATGAGGCTGTCATTTGCTCCATGGTCATAAAACTCCTGATCTCCAGTGAAATGTCATTCATTGCATAGGACAAAACTTTTAAAATTCTGGTAAAATATTGAATTGTTATTCCCAAAAGACAGGGGTATTTTGTTTAAATTCCCCAAGGAAAATGTATCTTTTTTGTAGGCAATGTGGTGTAATGAAAATTATCTCTGTCTCTTTTAGTCTTAAGAATATATTCACCTCCCTTAGGATTCTTCCCTACTAAATAGGGAGAATATAAAGAAATGTATATTTTACTTCATCTTGAAATTAATCCACCACTTATTTCAGTAAAATGCAGTTCTAACCAACTTACAGAAAAAAATGACATGGAGTCACACCCACCCCTCATCTGTGGTCACAACAGACAGAAAGATGGGGGCAAAAGCCAAAAGGACTTAGATCCTCACCTGAGACGTCTCCATGGTCTGGTCTGTGGAAACCCCAAAAAGGAAGAGTCATGAACATTACCCAAACTTGGTGGCTTTTCTGATTAGCCAACATTCTGGTTAATGGACATTGGTGTCTTCTACCTGTACCCAGCTAGTACAGCTTGCAGAGGAATCAGCCAGCCAAAAAGCACACTGCTCAGTCACCTCATTACCCTTTTTTCCTCACAATGTAGACCTGGAGAATAATCCTCTGAGAGGTAAAAAAAAGCTATTACTTACTAAAGTGCCCTCACTGGACCCACATCACTTCTGTCCTCCCAGGAGACCAAGTAGCAGAGAACTGTTTCTCAAGGGTCCCGCTTTCCTGGTACAGGATAACACAAAGAATTGTTTTTATCCCTAAATCTCTCTGCTGTTAAAGTTAATCTATAAGCCATATGTGCAAAAGACAGTTTCTAAAACAGTACCCATGCTCAAGTGAATTTTCCAGGGCAGCCTGTCAGCTATACATTGAGACTTAGTGAACCCAAAGATTACATGCAAGTGTTTTTTTGAGCACTGACAAGGCCTAAACTGACAGCCTTTTAGAAATTTGTTTCTAGTGTTTATTAGTTCAAATGGACTTCTTAGTTTAATATTTTCATCAGTATAGAAAGATTTATGTCTTTGGTCCCTGGCCATTACAAAAGCCTTTCTAATTCATGATCAAGATATTTAAAAGAACATCAATTTATCCTGAAAGTCCTTGATCTGAGATTGTATTATATTCTCCATACCTTTACAGAATTTTGAGGATCTATATGTTTATCAAGGACATTTTTATTAGACACCTAGGATTTTAGGGATCCGTGATATGCATGATATAAAGACTTTTGCTAAGGTTATGCAAGTTGCTTTTGGAATAGGATCAAAACATAGCCCAAAGCTCCCTACCTCCTTACTTACAGAGCTCCTGTTATTGTATTTAGGTTTGGATAAACTTTTCTCTGGAAGGTGATTGCTCACAGCAGTTAATTTTAAACTTGCAGGCTTAGATCTGGCTCTATGTGTGTGAACAGGCTGTCATCATACATTCCAGGTTACTCTCAGAAATGAATGTGTCTTTCCTCAACGTTTCTCAGTGCTGGGGCATCAGACATTCCTTCTACTCTGCATTAATCCAATTACTAAACACCTGCAGACATGCAATAACAGTTTTTGTGCCAAGTCCCTTAGAAATGGTTTTATAGGAGAATGTAATCTGCTGTCCTGCTATCAGGAGTCGCGTTACACACCTGCCAAGTCCTGAGCTGAAAAATAACAATCAATGTTCTAATTCATTGCAAGAATGTTTGGGGGCACATTAAAGAGACAAAATGACATTCTTCTTAATGTTCCTGCCATGGAGTCCATTAAACATTTTCAACTTGTAGTTAATTTTATTAAAAGCCAATTTCAGTACTAAAATATTTACAGTACAGAATGATAAAAACGGACTTCTCATGGCAACTTAGGCAAGTTCCAAAAGATCCATTAAAGAGAGAACTGCTTCAAGCACATATATAGTGTCATTCCAATTCTGTTCTTAGGGATTTATCTGATAATCACCAAATGCACTTCAAAGTGGAATTTTAAACTATGAAATAATTTGTTTTTCTTGTGTCTTTTTTATACTTTTCCCCAAAGATGTGCTTTTTTCTCCTCTGTTTTTAAAGTGGTTGTGTTCCTCGGAGCTGAAATAAAACTTGTTTCCAGAAGGGAAGTCTTTTCAAGGCACAAGTGTCAGTTAGGTGCCAGAGAATATTACAATAGAATGGAACAGAGATTTAGGAGAATGAGTCAACTGCTGAGTGCACCACAAGTTTTTGTACAGCCTTGGGTAGGTCAATTCATCCTTTTGTGGCACAACTTTATTTGTAAAATGCACACCAATGAATCATAAATCATAGGAATGTCAGTGGGAATAATAAAAATTAAGACATTCCTAGAAAGCCTCTTTGTGAGTTCTGAGTCTGCTATATGAAAGCCAAGTGTGGTCCTTTACTAAGCTAAACAGCTCATCTTTTCATCTACAAGGCTATTTATATACAACCAAATGTCATCTTATTCCGTCATGCTCCATTAGCTTCAATTACAAGTGCAGGGATGCAAACAGTGAAAAATTATTTAAAGAAACACAATAATACCAAGGAGAAATTTGAAAGAAATTCTCGATAATAATCCATAAATTTGTTATCCCTGTTTACCTTGGCAAGGAATATGCAGCAGTGATAACTTGTGCTCTGTTCAGGAAGAGAAATTGGATTTGACCAGAGTCACCTGCAGTTTATAGCACTGCAGTCACTGCTGAGGGCTATGCATAATGTCCTGAGGGGTCTTTTGCACAGCTGTAGACAAGACAGCAAGAGACCGCTAGCCAACAAAGAGCATTCCAAGGCTACGGCCCCGTGTACTAACCCCTTCCAACTAACTTTACATTCCCCCATCCCATATGTAACCTTCAGCCCCCCACTTGAAGCAGGCAGTCTGACAGTAATAATAGTAGTCACAAGAAAAGGTAACCTCTGTCATACTAATAATTTTTGAAAACTTAAATGCCCAGGACATGATTTTAATTAAAATGCACACTGCTTGGCTTGTCTGTTTCCAGGAGAAGGTTTCTCTCACAGAAAGACAGTGATCCGTTACACCTATTTGGACTCCCACACTTGGAGGTCAGTCCCATCATTACACAGCCTGATTTGTAGAGAGCACATATAGCGGTGTATAAACATGGGAATTTATCTGTTTTTCCTTAAGTTTGGTTTTGCCCAATAACCTTTGCATGAACAATAATTTGGAATGATCAAAACTAAGGAGATTTTTTTGCTTTAGCAGCCCCCGTTGGTGTTACAGTTTTGCACAGTCTTCTGTATATTTCCCAGTAAGAGGAAGATATTTGGACTGATTACCTGAAAAATCTATTATTACAGTTCACACACAACTAATACATATGGATGGTGAGGTATGGATTTGCAAGTGGAAAGACTAACCTCTTCCCTCAGAGTATACCATACAGAGAAGCATGTGCAAAGTTTTAGCTCTACAATTGTATACCTCTCCCTCCACCCATCACAGTGTATCTGGTTCTGACATTGACTATTTCTTCCTTAAGATCTTCTTGGGGGGTTTATGTAGCATTTTGCAGATTTGTTTTGTTTTGTTTTACAAAAAGGAGTCCATATTCTCACACCCTTCCTTGGGGAGATGAATGTGGGGTCACCAAGATCTGTATTTGTCCATGAGCAAAGCTCAGAGAAGAACTGAAGTCTTTGAAATAAATCTTAAGTGCATTAGACTTAAAGCAGTATAGCAGAAGTTAGAAAACTCATACTATTTTTTCCTATACATTCAAAAAACTTGTATTTTGCCTTCCAGACAAATGCACTGAAAACTCTCTCCCAAGACAGTGCAGCTAAAATACTCGTAAATGACCATGCTCATGATCTGATGGAAATTCTGAGGCCTGGAGTGAAAACTGAATATCACAATCTACTATACCAGGATCCTCTCCAAAATAAAGGACTTGGTGCAAAGTGCTTTGCCTCAGACCTACCGTACCCTCTGCAGTTCTCCCACTATAGGGATGGCTATTCACTGCGTTGTGTCTCTGCAACCTCACCACCTACTTTGCACATACAGAAGCTCTATTTGCAGAGAAACTACAAATTATTGCTGTGCATGTTCCAACTAATATGCATTTAAAATAGTCTAAATATTGCATTTGCATGAGTAATGCCTATATTATGGACTCTCAGGGATCCATATAACTTGCCTTTTTTATTTTCTGTTTTCCCGGAGGCAAGCTCAATGCCCAGTCCCCTTTCCACAGAAGTCAATGAGAGTCTTGATACTTTTTTCAAGAGGAGGAAGGTCAGTCCCACTGGGGACCTTTTACTGCCTAAAAATGACACAACTTTTTGGACAGAAGAAGCCCCAAAAGACTCCATATGTTGCTCTCATGCTGGGCTGACTTATTTGAGGGGAAGGTCAGCCCATTGTGCAAAGGGCCAGGGAGTGAACAACACATTTGCTGCATGCCTGGGAGAGGAAGCCTGAATCAGGGAAGCGGGTCTGGCTTTTTAATTTCCACTGGGTCTAGCATCCTTCAGGAGTTACTCCAGCTCAGAGCCTGTACGGCTTCAGCCTGTGTTTTCAGCTTTGCCTCCTTTTAAACAGAAACAAAAATTCTCTACCTTTTGGAGGCTTAAAATGCAAGCCTTGATTATGGATCAAAACAGGAATCTCCTACTCTATTCTGATGCCATACTTGTCAATGATAGATGTGACCTTGAGAGTTGACCTCATCCTTCTCCATCTATCATCATCACTACCATGTAAAGTGATCATTCACAAAAGGTGTTTCAAGGATCTTCGTTTCCAGATTTTTTTGCGTGTGTGAATCCGCAGATGTATTGGAGGACATGAACTTTATACCAATGGACTTCATTTCCCTAGGAAACAGTTCCTCTTCTGTGATGGTCAGTCAAAACATTCCCTCTGGGTAGAAAGTAACTTCCACAGCTGTGCAGTCCAAATGGCACAGATGCTTCTCTAGGATCTCTCTTTTCTGACAAAAAATTTGATGTTATTAACATACATTGGAGAGAAAATATATAGAAACAACCACTTTGCTGCCAGTGCTAGGTTGGTTTCTTTGCTTGTGTATAATTTGATTTTTTTAAAAGTGTGTCCTGCTTGTAAGATCAAGACAAAAAATAGTATAAGGTATACTTTTCATTTTTTAACAGACAGGAGATGTTCTGGCACACTCTTGCATGGACTTGTATTACAAAATATCTTGGGGTCATATATCATCCTTTTAATGTGGTTTATCATTCAGATTACACATTTGCTGCACACTCACGGTCCATGTTAATATCTTAGTCTTCACTTGGTCAACACAAACGTTGTCACTGTATTTGGCTGAGTTAAAAGCTGCTGAAAGTCATAAAGTGACTTCAACAACTTGGAAAATTGTATCACTTTTGCTGGACCTATCACTGAAACGATCAATATCATATGTTTCACAGATATGTCAGTGACACATCCCAGTCAGTAAACTGGAGGAAAAATGGAATACTTGCTCAGGCGAGACCTTATCACTTTCTACAACTATCTGAAAGGAGGTTGTAGCAAGGTGCTGGTTGGTCTTTTCTCCCAAGTAACAAGTAATAGCACAATAGGAAATGGCCTCAAGTTGTGTCAGGAGAGGTTTAGGATGGATATTAGGAAAAATTTCTTCACCGAAAGGGTTATCAAACATTGGAACAGGCTGCCCAGGGAACTGGTTGAATCACCACCCCTGAAGGTATTTAGAAGATAGGTAGATGTGGTGCTGAGGGACATGTTTTAGGAGTGGTTTTGGCAGTGTTAGGTTGATGGTTGGACTCGGTAGTCTTAAAGGTCCCTTCCAACCTAGATGATTCTATGATTCTAGGTAACACTTTCCAAAATGCTGGAAAGCTTTAGAATCTTTCGGAAACATTACCCAGAGTCCAAGGACTACAGCAGGTCAGAAAAAATATGGCATGCATGACAGTTTGGAGAATATTCATAAAGCTGCAGCTTATCATCACAAGATTAATCTCTCTAGACACATCCTCTAGGGATGTAGGGAAAGGAGCAAGGTGGGCTTCCCCAGGGGGCCTTTGGGAGTGACCCTATTAGGCTAAGCTAACCTTTGTGAATACTTTCTTTCAATATAAAATAAACACCATATTTGGATTACCTATCCTCATTTTCAGACCAACTCTAGCCATACATCTGAATGCAATTCACAATGCAGGTTGTGTCGCAGTACCTCTCTCTTGGCTTGAGCCCAGTGGCTCCATGCTGAGCAGCTGGTTAAGTGCTTTGCTGGAGCAGAGCCACCTTGCTCTGCACCTCACTGGATGCAGCCCCAGCTGGGTATGTGCATATCTGTATGCACAGGAACATCTCTGAGGTCATCAAGGAGTTAAAACGAGACTACACCTCACAGCCCTTTGAACTGTGATCCTATCAAATTTTACAAGTTAAAAAGGATCAAGCTGGGTCATATGAGAATCAGAGACATGTAAGGATCCCTAGAGGCTGCAGGGGGTGATTTTAATAATGCAAGAGGTGGTACTTTTTTCTCAGTGCACTAATATTGAACCACAAATCAGATTCCCCAACCAACTATGATCAGAAAAGAACCCACAATCTCTTAGGGAATGGGAAAGAAAGAAGGGAAATATGTTAAAGTCCTGGCAGGATTCCGTTATAGTTAACTGCTACAGCTAGCCAAAAGCAGTAAAGATTTGCTACCAAAGGTTAAACATAAAAGAATGCTGTCTATTTTCTCAAGCAGAAAAAAAAAGATGCTTCCAAATTTCTCTAGGACCTTTCCCCAAATAATGATACTTCTAAATAAGCAACAACAACAACAAAAATCATAACAAACTACAGTTTTAATTGAAAACTGAAGATGAAAAATGTCCTCATGGATTCATAGACAAGAGGAAAAGTCATCTCAATGCTAGTGATATTCCCTAAATTTCAAAATAGTTTCAAAGAAATAAATAGTATACTCACCTTTTCACCCCAAATAATATTCACAGTTCTGTTGGGCTCTTTTCCAGTACTGATGACGTTTGGGGTTTTGTTTTGTCTTTCTTTTTTTTTTTTAATTCTGAACTTGAGCAATTTCAATGCACGGAAGTAGAACTCTCCCACATAATTATCTGGCTGCAAGGTATTTGGGGATATCACCAACTGAAAAGCATTAATGGATAGCAGCATGTAGTTATACAATACAGTACAAAACAATAGAGTCCAACCATAAAGTTGATCATAATTTATTGAGCCACAAGAGAGCCAATATTTTGAACCATTTATATTAAGTTCTTAGGTAAGTGGAACAGCAAGAAAAGCGAGACAAACAGGTTTAAGCAGACAGGTCCAAGGCTCATACCCCAAGGTTTGCTGCCCACTTGATGACCTGTTGGGTGCTTTTGCTGGCAGAGGAGGGCGGTGGGTTTCCCTCCCCAGGCCTTTACCACCAGCAGTACGCTGAACACCCAAGTGAAACACGGTCCCCGAAGCCTCCACCCCAACCCAACTCCCCAGGACACAATGCCTCTCAGAAGAGCTCTTCGGGGAAAATTGCAGCAAGGAGGCAACTTTGATGTTTCTCCTGACAACTTTTGAAACAGCCTTCGTCCAGAGGCAAGCGAGAGCAGAGCGATGTTCCCAGCCTGAGCGGCTCTTGCAGGCCGCATCTACCAGCGCCATCTGGTGATACCTGCCACCTCTCTCCTCCCTGGCTCATCACCCTGATGAGGCTTTCTAGGCTGTTTTTTCTCCATTACCATGGCAGAACTGGGAACAGACTTAATTACATGCAGTTCTGCTTCCATAATGAACGTAAATGAATGAAGCTGGTTAGCTGCTATATCTGCTTCTCCTATGTTTTTTTGTACCATTTCTTGCAAACTTTTTCTGTGGGAAAATAGTGTTTTACCTCTAAACTAGCAAAAGGACTAGCTGATGGAAATGCATTAGTGTCACAGGCAAGACCATGATAAATTAATAGCAGCTTATCTTTACTCTGTATTCAGGAAAAGAACTGCAAATGGCTGCCCAATTCACTCTTTAACATGGAAAGAAAAAAAGAAACCCAAAAGCAGATTTAGAGTCAACTGTCAGGAAGCAGATGAGACCAAACACATTGTTATCCTGGGACTAGATCATGCACCCACTGCCAAGGAAAAGCATTCAGCCACTGATTTCAGAAGAGCTGCTTGTATTCAGTAACGGCCTGTCCGATCACTCGGTGTTTGGCACAATGTACGACAAATGGAAGTGGGCATGTACATCCATGTCACCCCACAGGAAAATAAATCAATACCTGACTTTGCAGAAAAATTGGGTGATGAAGGGAATGAGGATTATATTATAATAACAGTAAGAGGTGGATTTCATAAAATCATCAGTTCATAAGTTCATGGCTTGAAACAAGGCTGTTCAGTGTACCCCTGATACAGCTCCAAAATGAGCACTAAGGAAAGGGCAGGATCTTTACATCTTTGCATTTTTCTCTCTCCATTAATAAAGATTGGTATGTGGAATATAAATCCAGGAGGAAAACAATCACAAAAACACAACTGCAAAAGCAGTTTCTTAAAAGCACTTATCCACTTGGTATACACATAATAAAATTCAAGTTCAGTGGAATGAATGCATTTTAAAACAATCTGTCTGTGCATTCAGATGTATTATAGGCTTTCTTAGATAAAGGAACAGAGATGAATCCAGGGGACCAATTCTTGCTACTTGCTACAAAATCAAGAAGTACTGTAGAAAAGAAACTAATCCCCTTTAATTAATCCAAGAAGCCATAACAGTAATCATATTTACCCATGAGATTGCATTATAGAAACAAACACTAAAACCAGTCTCTGAATTATTTAATGTATTGCCTAAATAAGTCCCGTCAGGTCTTCGAACATTTCAGTGCCCTGACTATGAATGAGTAATACAAAGTGAAGCAACTCTGACAAACTATGTGAAGAGTTCCAAAATATGGGTCTCTGACGAATGTGTAAGATCATCCATTTCACCCAAAATGAGTCCTGGACTTCTGTGTAAATGTTCTGGGCCTGGTACACTAGGGTTCCTCGGATAAGGTCTTATTTCTTCTATGAATACATAAGTCACACAGACAGGACCTCCCTCTAGAGGCCCTCAAATGCAACCATTCTTACACAGACTGTACTGGGAACTCAGGCACTTCCATTAGGAGGCCTGGCTACCTCAAATTAGGAGCAGCCTAGCTGACAGAGTTAAGAAAAACATGGCAGAATGCCACCAAAGAGTTAAAACACTATTTTATTGCACAAGCAGTGGTTTGTTTGTACTTCATGCAAATGTACCTCCTCGCTGATCTATTCTTACCAATGTTGAGTATGTGAGTCTCACTAGTACAGTTCCACCAATGTGTATGGTTTTCTATTGCCTCCCCAGAAGACAATCTCTCCATTTAAAACATTGTCCTTCTACAATTATTTTTTTAAATTTCAGTGAATTATTTTCTAGTGGAAAATATATGTTATTTTCCTTTTTATCTTTTTTATAAGGACTGTAGTTGAATTACTTAAGAGACGTCATTTCATGATTGTCAAAAATATGAATCCTGTTCTCTGACAGGTTTGTGTTTCTTGGCTGGCTGACATTTTTAGATTAAAGATACCAATGTTGCAGCATGAGTTCACTCTTGATGGTTTTTAGAGAATCTACATGGGACAGAGATGTGAATATTCCAAACTGAAAAAAACCCAAATTACTAGCTATGACATAGTCCTCGGGAGAATTCTGCATTCTCCAGTGATTATCAGTGCATCTCAAATGAAGCTTTTCTCTGGTGTCTAGTGAAAGTTGAGTTTGCACCACATGCTTTCCTTCAGCAGCATTAATAAGGCCTCCCTCCTTTACTCAAGACGCCTGCTTTCACAGTGCATGCTGGAACTTCATGTCTGAAAGATATATAAAATGTGGTTGAAACCAGTCAGCAAAATCCAATGTTATTGGGGGGATGATCAGCTATGCACACAGGCAGTTAGTCCTAGGCTTAGACAACCCTAAAATAGTTGCCTAGGTTGTCCCTGGAGAAAGGTAGGAAGTCCTAGAACTTGCAAGGGACAGCCAGCATGTGTAAACTTATTACTTTCCTATCTCATTCTCCTAACCAGACAGGGAATTGAAGATTTTGACCTTTCCTCACGTGTTTGTACTTTTCCTTACTATTCAATGCAATTGCTTACAAAATTCATTCCCTTTCCTGCATCCATCAATTTCTAGTTAGTTCTAGTTCTGAGCACACTAAATTCAGTTTCTCAGGAGAAGTTGGGCAGAATTTAGACTGTAGTGGCTTGGATCATTGCATGGGGGAGTTAAGCATTGTGTCCCAGCAGCAATCTCTGGCATTGCATGAGCAGTAAAATTTGCAGTGTCTGTGGGAGATTTTCAGCTAAGAAGAGAGGTGCTTACTACTTTTAGATTCCTGAGTTTTAGGCAGGAGTTAAATACACTAAATTCTGCCACTAATTCCCTAAGGAGATCAGGTTAAAAGTAATGCTGTAAACCTTATGTTCTGTGCATAGGTAGCCTTTATTGGCTGAGTGAAAAAGCAACAGGAAATGAAGGATGTTTTTAAAAGAGAAATTAAAAATGGAGGGATTGATTTGGTACTGGCTAACACCACATCTACACTAGACAATATCAGCATGGCTCACAGTATCAGAACTAACAGGCTGCTCAATCCACCTAAACATCTAGAACCAGATTTCCCTTCAGGTGCTAAATGTGTTCATTCCATGAAAGAATATAGATGGAAGAGGCCCAATAAGAAAACTTGCGAAACGAGTAAAGCATTTTGGCTTAAGACATTTAAGAATGCAGAGAGATTGTAATTTTGTGACTTCCAGATTTCTGTTGCACATTTGTGCTTAGGTAATCTCATTCCAGATGTACATCTTTTGTTTAAAAAGGCTTATGGCTAATTCTTTTTGATTCACAGAAGGATCTGATTGAAGACAGTGAGTAAATCTGGAGAAATTTTACAAATTCAATGGCTGGGATCTTTCTCTTCAGTTGCCAGGGCAGAGGTTTCCATTGTTTGTTTGTACAATAATCTATCTGGAACAGCAGAAGGTGTTTTCAATGAATGAGCCACCTGTGCAATGCTATAGGAAACAGAATACCATTTATCTCTTAGGTAATTGGATAACATTCTGCAAATCACTTGGGAATACTGGATACAGATATACTACATCAATTCCTATCCATGTGCACGCACACAATGTCAGTGAGAGTATTCAATTATTCTGTGACAAAATGTTAAGTTCAGTCTTCAGGCAATCACACTGTTCCTACCACTGAATACTCCTGTGATTAAACGCTCTTGCTCTTGCACTTTGCTTGGTCATTGTTAAAGTTTAGCAAAAGAATATTCTCAGTGCCTAGAGTTACAACTGCTTGCTTATTCTCTGTTGCTTCCTTTCACACCTTCTTTTTCTCTTTTGCTCCTGTTCTTCCTTTCTATTGGTGGCAAGAAATAATCTGAATCTTCTCATGATTACTTTAGATGTGTGAGTAAGCAGGCAAGTCATCAACAGATTCCTGTATAATGAGGAAGGGGTGAATAGGAATAATTCATGCTAGAATAACACAAAAATGAAACCTTCTCAGGAATTTGGTAAAAAAGCTGGTTTGTAAAACTTTTATTTGACTTTTGATGGTCCCTTTTTTTTCCAAAATGATAAAATTTAAGACTAAAAAGTGTGAAGTTATTGAAGACCCACACAAATCTAAAATAACCAAATGTGCAATCCTTTCATACCTGAAAGTATGTACAAAATAGAACCCCAATTTTGCAATAGTTTTAGTCAGCCACCATTTTTATGTGTTTACTCCCATGTCTTCCAAGCTTAGTTGCTTACCTGTTTCTTATTTATTTCATAATACATGTATCTACAGATGTATGTGGGGTTTTATCCCTCCTAAAACTTACTCAAAATTTGAGCATCCCAAAGTCAAAATAGAGATCTTTGTTGACTTTTTTTCATCTAGAAGCTTATGATGAATTTTTAAAACTGAAAAAAAAATCTTGCTATTGTAACTTTACCTTTTATTTTCTTCAGAAATGTATCAGGTATAAAGCATTTGTTATTGCTCTGCTGGGTGGTAACGTTTAGCATTCTTCTTTTATTTTCTCTCCATTTTTAAGCATGTGAAAGTAGTGATATGATTTCAAAGCAGTAGCTAGTGCAATGCAGGCATTTTGAGCAAAGCATTCAGGTAGTGAGCTCCAGTTATTGTTACTGCTGCTATACATTCATCTGGTGGCCAGCACTTGCACTAGGGAAATGAAGGGAGGAGGAATGAAACTGCAGTGTCTGTCCCCAAACAGTATATGAGTATGTTCCTCTGAGTGCTAAGTACGTCAGAGTGGACTCGATGATCTCTGAGGTCCCTTCCAACCACTACAATTCTGTGAAAACAGCAAGGGAGTGGAACATAAAGCCCACCTCATATGTACCAGGAGGGCTGCATTTGACTTCGTTGTAGTTACTTCTGATTTACTCAAGTGTCAGTTGGAGAAGGACCACAACCCATGCTTTAAAATGTTTTTATATGCTCCTCTGAGTACAAAACTTGGAGAACTTTGTAAAAACAAGCTACTGTTGCTGGTTTGCCAGGTAGGCAACCTCTCTGAGCTCTGGTTGAGAGCTGGTCCAAATAAAATGTTTCTCACAGCTATGACTGCATTGCACTAATTCAACTAGAATCAACAATTACATCAGAAAAATGTGTTTACTTTGGTTCTGGGCCACAGACACTGGGCTCAAATGTGATGTAGAACATATGCCTGTTGTTGCTTATAGGGACAAATAATTTTACAGGTGGACCTCAACATTCCTTCCTTTTGCTAAGTATACTCCTCCTGGCAAAGGACCTGGAACGTACGTTTATTATTTGTGGAATTAAACTTACTTATTTAAATAGACAGTGTAAACAGTAATTCTGAGATTGGAAGTGATCACAATAAGATTTTATTTCTCTCCTTGTTTACAGGTACATGACCATGATCCTCTCATTAAAGTTGCATCTGTTTATACCAACAAGGATAGAGATCCTCAGTTTCTCAGTTATGTTGTTTACACTGGTGTAAATCAGAAGTAAAGTAACCAAAGTCAGTAGAATTACACTCATGTAAAATTAGCATAGTGGAGATTACAATCAGTCTTGGTCTTTGTTGGTGATCTCATCAAAGAATTGATCCAGACAGCCAAAAGTGAAGGTAAAGACTCTATTTAGCCAGACTGTTGGTTCAGATGTCATACAATATCATTTCAGTCTAGAATTTTCAACTCTACTGCCAAGGAAATTAAACAGAAACATTACATGATTTTTACTTGCCTAAGTTTAGCCATCTTATTCCAGTATAAAGGTAGAGGAATTATACATTGGAGTTTCATTTAAAAACACTTGGTGTAAATTATCTGAAAATACAGGTCCTTGCTTTATTGGTAAACTTCCTGTCATTAACTGAGGTGAACATAGTCAATCTGTGTAGGATAAACTTTACAGAGTAAATATAAACGTCTTAGGAAATACATCTGAATAAAGTATGACAGGTACTTAAACCATTGTAATACAGCAGCATTTATTCACATGAAATAACAAACCACTGGATTTTTTAAGTTGTCACTTAAAAATGAAATCAGTGATTTAACAGTGAGTAAAAACTGAATCTGAACTTCTCCCCACACTTATCCCAAGTTTGTGGCTTCTTTTAATCTAGAGTTCTGGGTTTAATCTATTGAGACAACATAATGAGAGCTGTACAAATTTAAGCTACATCAAAATTGTATCTGCCTTTCAGTTTGGGAATATTTCCATCAGAGAACTAGCAAATAGGAAAGTTTAGTTACTACCAATGCTCATACAAAATGAAGCAATAATCACTCATTTAAAGGAAAGAGCTGACCAACCCAAATTGGATGAAATAAGGACACTTCTGAACTTTTATTGAGCGCCCTAAATTCAAAGAATAGTATTTCCTGAAGTTCCAGACTTAGGAGAAAAGAAGCTGAAAGTAAAATATCTGAAATATTTCAAGAGTAGCTGCTTGTACATTTCTTTCTATCCAATCTGTCATCTTGTTAGAATGCTCTCATGAGAGGCCAACTGCCCAGTGAGAGTAAAGGCATTTAAATAATTCACATGAGCTTTCATGCTTTTGAGGTTCACCTACTTCCCTCACATTCGTAAATCCCTTACATTTACTTCACTAACCGCGCACAGTAGGGTCTTATTGAAGTGACTAGTATCATGAAGGTACATGGGAAAAAGTCATTAAAGTCCCCAAAGTGAATTTTGTAATACTTACCCTTCTGTTCAGAACAAATTCAAACTTGGGTCGTAACACTGTGCCTTATTCCCCAAGCAGCTGCATTCCCATATAGCATACTTTTTAAATTCCTTCCAGAAACCGCTGTGCAGCATTTCTGTGCTTGCTGGAACTCATGTAACAGCCATGAGGGTTTTACTGATCTGATTACCAACTATCATAATAGGAATATGAATTTACCACAAGTTTTGAATGCTATCATTTCTGGATGTGCAATTTTGAGATGGATAGGACTCTCTCTTTCCAGAGAAAGAGCTAAATGTCCAAGAAGAACATAAGTCTCCTTTGCTGTGAAAATCAGAGCTGTGCAGTCTCCAGGTGTGGAGTAAAATGAGTCCTAACATGAAGGGACATTTCTAAGAATGTTGTTCTTCCTGACAGAAAGTGAACTGAGATCCTCCAGTGCAAAGCAGCAGAGAAATCCAATGTTTTCATAATTCATATGCCACCTAAACTGCTCCTTTTTACTTTGTATAAGCTGCAAAATGGCTAAAGTGTTACTGAAAATGTCTTCATTCTACAGGATAAACTTATAGTAAATTATGTTTGTGTGTTTTTATTAACCCTTGAACTGTTGCTGAGCAATGCGTGTGTTTGAACAAGAGTTGAAAAGCTATTAAAATATTTGCTTAAATACTTTACTACAGTCTAAGGATTGAGCTCCAAAGCCTCTGGGATTTGGAGACGCACAGGAAAGTTAACTGAAGGAAGTCTGGGAGAGGTGAGCAAGCTCAAACACACGCCTGCAAAGTCTTCCACCCCCTTATCAGCTTTAATAAATTTGACTCCTGCTTTCTGCTCTTGAAATTCAAAGGATACGTGCAAAGAATTCACAACTATGTAAGCTGTGTTCAATCTCATCCTTGCTGTATAAATGTAGAGTCAGTTAAATGCCTAACCAGCTTTGAGTTTATTTGCTATTGATTTACTCCAGTTTTACACTTTCAGAGTCTACTGCTTTCTGTAGCATTATGCCACACAAAAAGCAAGTAACCTGCAGCTTATATTAAAAACAACATGGACTGGGAAACTACAATATTACCTTTGATTTCCTTTACTCAAGTGAAATACTTTTCCTCCTGTGAGACATATCTTTTCTTGTTTTTGCATTTCAAACATTTTATCCAAGATTTATCTCATGCCGAGCAGTAAAACAGTTCTCAGAGAACTGCCTGTAACCCAGTTCACCCCATTCTCCCTTCTCTTATGACTTAATCACTAGCAATCAGAGTCCCACCTGCTCTCTTTTTCTGGCTCAATAAATTCTCTATTCTTTTGCCCTGACAGAATATCTCCACCAGGAGGGACAGAGCTTGTTCTCCCCCTCCTCCTGTGAACAGGGTTAGGATGCTCCTGGAGAAGGTGGGAGATGCCATTCCAGAATCCCATGGGGTGAAGGGGAACCCAGTCTTCCCTCTACCAGGGGGACACAGTCATGGTTGTATACACAATGGGAGCCCTTTCCTGGGGTTTGGAACAAAAAAAATAGCCATAGCGACATTTTGTTGAGGTCTTTCACTTATTGGAGCATGTTGGTGATCTGAGAAGCCTTCATCATTGTACACCACAATGGATTAAAGAAGAGAGACATCTTGCTTTTAGAGCTTACTTGAGTCCAAGCACAAAATAGATGATGAGCCACTCATTAGTGTCAAAAGTGGGCTAGTTCTTTATATGAAAACTGCCAAAACACGAACAGTAGGATTCATCCCACCCAAATGTAGACCTCTACAATGTTTAAATCAAAACCTCAGCCAGATTCCTTCCCCAGATCTTTTTATTGTCAGTCAAGTCTTATCTGAACTAGCTCAGACATTTGCTTCAGGATGAGATGACTCTCACCCTAGAAGTGACTGTTTCCCTCCATGGATTAAAAAGGGAGAGTCAGCAGTGAGCTCAGATACAGATTTCCACAGTGCAGATGACTAGATTTGGTCAGACTAACCCCACCTTTGCATCTAGAAAATCTCCATGCCAACAGCAGTGCACCTGGGTCTACATGCTGGCCACTTTTTGAATCCTATTTGTGTGTGGACTTGGATGTGTAATCCTTTATGGAACATAAAACTTACTTCCACTAAAGTCAGAGAGTCTTAAGCACCTTTGAAAATATTAACTTTCTTTTGTTATGGTAGGAGTCACCAGGTGGTCATGTTAAATATAATCTTACACATTCCTTCTCTTAGTCTATAAGGAATACATGCACTTTCAAGGAATGCTGTACTGTTAGTTTTTGGTGATTCAGGTTTATGGGGGAGCTTTTGTAAACAACCAGAGAGTTCAACCTATCTTACACTCTTTGATTATATCCAATTCTTGGTGAGAATTATTTCCTGAGAACTGGAAACTGGCTTTGGGTTAAGACTTCTAAATAAGGTTTTGCCTGCATGTAGTCCATGACCACCTATGTTCAGTGACTATTGTACACAGTATAAATAAATGATTGTAAGATATTCTGTATCACTGATTTCTCCCCTGATAGGAAGCTGGGTTGCAAGCCTTCCAAATCCGTCACAGACAGGCAATAGTATTGTATTTCGGGGTCTATCCTTCCTTTCCCAAATGTGCACAACTGCCATTAATTTTCATTGAAATCACTTGAACTCAAATACAAAATATATGTTACTTTGGGATGCAGTAATTTAATATATGAGAACCTTCTGAGTCTTAGAATGAATTTGAGTTGCGGGTGGGTTATTTGTTTGTTTATTTTATTCCTTAATTTGTAAAAGGGATGACGGCCCACCCAGTGGAATTTTCCCATAAAAAATAGTATGAAACAGAATAATGGAATGCAAGATTGATTAGATGGTGTGCTTGTTGGCAATGGGTGCATGTACTTCTTAATCTTAATGGATCATAAAAAAAATCCTTTTATATACTCACCATAATGCATGTGCTAAGTTGTGGGTTCCTAGCCAATGCAAAGAAATATTCTATGATTTCCAGAGATGCAAAGTAAGAATTTCATACAGCACACAAGTGGGGCCTCTGTTCAAATGCATAAAGATAATTTCTTAATTATGACAGTGATACTCATTAAAAAGCTTTCCAATAGTACATGCAGTTCCCACACTGGTCTCTCTCCCACTGTCTGACAGACAGACAGCTTGGTTACACATGCTCAGAAAGGAGGGTGGAGGCCCAGATTCTTGGCTGTCTTGAAGTGGCCACATCCTGCCATCTGCTGAATCCTTATGCTATTGGCAAATCCAGGGAAGAATGTTTCTGAGGTGTCTTAAAATATTCCGCACCTCTGCAGGAATGTTTTATGTAAAGACAAATATCCAAATGCTTTCTGGGAGATAGTACTCAATTTAAAATATTAACAAACAATTTTTTTAAAAAAATCCCCACATTTAAAGAAAAGATGTGCCAGGAAGTCTCATTCTGATGCAGGACTGGTGTCTAGATTTTACCATGTCACGGTTTGTCAGAGGAGTACGGGAAGAAAATTTACTCCTTGGGATTTTTATAAAACTCATAAGACAAAAAACTGCCAGAATTTCTATAGTGAAAAAAAAAGGCAGGCACTTTATCCTTGGCTCACCTTTTACTATCACAGTCAAAACAACTGCATAATTTTTAAGACGCATATGAATACACATATATTTAACTGAGAATTTAATGATATTTCTTCATTTTCCTACTCTTTTTCTCTATCTCTCTGGTTTTTTAAACAACCCTGGGGTTTCTTCCAATAATCTCTTTGTTGTCTACTGTAAGTTTCACAGTTCTTCATCTCACCTGCCCAAGATTCTTTCCTGTTCCTTAGCTGTCACTTAATATAAAAACTGTTACACTCCCAAGCAAAAGGCTCTTAATAGCCTGTAAGAGCCCTGAAAATGGAGGGGAGAAGGTAACAAGATAACACACCCCCTTTTTGCAGCTGAACATGTTGCTTTTGTAAACAAAAAGTTCTTAAACTTCAGCCTTTGGGTTGGTGTCTCACAGCTGAAGAACTTCTATGAAATAGCAATGTATTTAGTCTAAATGGGCCTGACCAAAAATCCATAGCATTGGCCTCTGGAGTATGGTTCATGTGCCATTTTGGCGTGGGAAAGATTTCTTTGGAGGATGGCTGTTCATTATTTCAGAATTATTTCATTATTTCTAAATTCAGTGTTAACTTTAACTGCATAAAATTCGAGAATTTCATTTTGATCAAGAAAAATTCCCCCTGAAATAAACAACAGTTTTTCTTCAGTAGGTATATTTAGGCAAGGCACTGCCTAAATGAATAATCAGCACTGACATTTACAAGAGTAACTGCTATCTGCTATACAAAGGGCTTGGGTTCACTTTCCAGGGGTAGAAGATATGGACCTATTTCATCTTAAGGACTTCTGACGACTATTTTTCTCTGTAATGTAGACCATTACTTCAAGGAAAAATACTATAGAGCAATGAGTGTGTTTACAAAATGGTTTAGAAAAATACAACCCTTTGAAAAAATATTCTCTCTACAGAATGTTAGTGTTCACAAAATATCTTTCCATTTTTTTAAATGCATGTGCCTCTTCTGGACTTGTACCATGGTTTTTGCTGTAAGGTTTCTTTGAAAGAGGCCCACTTAGACCACACTGAGGTCTATCCCACAATGTTTTACTGCATTGTGATTATTTTTTTTTTTTTTAAGACTGAGGTGGCTGCTGGAATAATAAAAGCATATACAAATTCCTTCATGTTGGCTAAAGAGAAGTTAAAAACTACATCATCCAAAGCAATCCTGTAAAATTGATATCTGACCTGTGGTAAGCTGCAAGCCATACACAGTATCTTTTGGAACACTGCAAGTTGGCCAGGGCCAAAACTATGCCAAAGACTGTGCTAGTATAGTACAGTTATGGTACAATTTAATAGTAGAAAGTAAAACCTATGTTTATCATCAAAAATGGATAGTGCCAGGTAGGACATCTGCTCTCCAATTCTAGTTTTGCAAAGAAAGCAGCCTTGTCCACAAAGAAGAAAATGATTCATGTCATTAACTTTCTTTCCTTCAACTGCGTGGAGAGGGTCACAGGCTGCCTTCATGACCTGGGCTATCTAAGAACTGGAGATCCCCAAAGGGACAATCTCTCTGCAGATTTGGAGGTTTGAGCCTGGATTTTCTTCACTCTTGACTTTCACATACCTCTGTGATTCCATCAGCTGCCAAAACTTCATTCCCATCAGGAGGATTCGTATAAACTTCAGGCTGTCCAGGCTGCCAAATTCTGTGACAAATTGTTCCCTACAGAGAACTTTTGGAGAGGACAGAAACACAGGATCCATGATTGATAATTATAAGAATAAGAATAAAATAAAAATAAGAACAGTTTCTTGATTGTTTCAGGCCAATAGGGGGAAAAAAGAGATTATATTGGTAAAATGTAAGCGATCTGAATTGCATCTTCCTCAAAAATCATCTGTAAAAGGTCAGGTGTTCACCAAAAGCTGTGTAAAACATTAAAAGTCTTTGGGGTTAAGGAACATCTTTCTTTCACATTCATACCCCAGTGCATGGTTCAAAATCCAGTGATACTGCAGATACATCTTTGTTTGCAGCTGCTGTCGGCCAGACAATATATCCTGTAGGGTCTTGTAGTCTGAGTGAATTGTGCTGCAGCTGCAAAGTTCATCCCTTTTCATCTGGATGGGTTTTTAACAATGGTCTCTGCTCTCCCCACTGCCTGAACAAAAATATCTATAAACGGCATACTCCCCTCCTCTCCCTCCAAAACCCTGAGGTAGTGGAATGAATGCAGCACACATGGTGCTAAGTGTTTTAGAGCAAAAACATGCCTAATACATGCAAATACCAACATTAACCATTATGAACAGACATGATTTATGTGCCTGTCAGCAAGACATCAATCATGACAACAGAGAGTCAGCAGCAATATCAACAACAGTAGCAGGAGTGGAGGGTCAAAGCCAAGATGGGATAGTCCTTCCCAGCCACCTGGGGGGAAGAGAAAGATGGATGAAGTAGTAGGAATCCCCATACATTGTCTTTTCAGGAAAGAGATGCTAGATTTTAAAACATCTCTCGAGCCCAGTTAATGTCCAAGATTATTTCTTTTTTGGATCTCTAAGAAAGAGGTAACCAGTGGGGACATTTGGAAATGCCATCAGAGAAGGGATCTGGACACATCAAAAAGAAGTTGGGATTTTAAAAATATGACATCAAAGGTATTTAAAGGGATCTTTGCAGGAGACATTTTGAACAATAGGGTCTCTGATTTACTGTACAATGCAGATGGCAAGTGTATTTAACTGTGAAACTTTTCTTTACCACTGACACAGAAACTGGAGCCAAGAATGAAACTGCATCAGAGCTGTATTTGTACAGATTGATTGTATAGCTCAGAGAACATAATATCTAAGACCATCCTTTGATAACTAACTTTGGCTTCTGAGTAATCTAGAAAACACCAGTTCATGCTAAGAATAGGGGTGGGAACTTGTTGTATTTGGATTTTTTGGCCGTTTGTAGCTGGCAGGAGAAGGCTGAGCAAGAGGAGATGTTGGCTGAGATGTCAGTAAAAACAGTGATGTCTTATTTAGATATCTCAGGCTCTACTTGAAGTTGGCTGGGACGACTGGATAAAGATGCCTAGATTTTACTAGTAAATTGATAGTGAAGGAAATTGTCAACCCCCAAAAAAATCTACCAAGAAGAAATAGAAAACAATAATGTGTGTGTTAAGAACTGATTTGGTGTATTTTCTTCCAGCTGGAACACACAGCAAAAGTGTTAAGGAATTGCTTACAATTGTCTAAAAATGGATTGCCTGTCAAATTTACAGGTTCACACAAATGCAGGTAGCATCTCATCCCAAAACTGGATGCAATATGGATCAAATGATAAATAAACCTGTTGAAAGAAATACCAAAATTACTACTGACAGGAATGAGGCCACAATTTCATCCAGTTTGTTTCTCTCTTACATGATGCAATGGGCTATATTAAAATAGAACCTTGTTTGCACGTCCTAAGACCAGCATCTTGAAGATATTGCAGAGGCTGTTGAAATTCTTCACTGAAGTAGCACTAGAAGCATCATAAACATCTTGTGAACTGTTTAAACATGTAAAAGATGAAGATACGGTGAAAGGCACAAGAATGGATTAATTACAAAGGACGGAAAGAGAATTCAATTGAGGTTCCTTTTTTCTGAGAGCAGAAGTATCCAAATTCTGCTATAAAGAGTTGACAATATTTCTTAAGAAATCTAAGCAAGATTTCAGAGCAAGAAAGCAGTCCAAAGCAGCAGGAAATTCTGATGAAGCCACACAGTGCCAAGAGGCTAACAACATATACCATTGTGTGATGCCAAATATTTTAAGAATTGTTTGTTTGTTTTTTTAATAAATATTGTAAACTGTTACCGACTTTCTGGGGTTTTCTCTAACAAGATATTGGGTGACAGAGACCAACAAACTAAGTTCAACTGCCTCATCTATGTATCCACTTGGTGTATACTGTTCTGCAGCCTTATAAGACACAAATTCAACCCAGTAAATGGAAAACAAAGTTGATGATTTCTGTTTCTCTATTCCAATACTGAACTGCTCTTGATATATGGAGAACATCTTGATGATTACCAATGGAAACCTTCAGGATTTTTAAAGCTAAAGGGAATTTTGGCCCTACATTACCTTTTTGAAAGTTTCTGTGGTGTTATCCTGTATCTTGTAGCTTCCCAGTGATAGAGAATTGATATTACTTGTTATCAATTTTTTCAAATGTTTAAGTGCTTTCACTGTTAAGTCATGTGCACCTTATTTATAGCTTGATTGTCTGTATGATTTCTGTGGCACAGTTTTCTACAAACAGGATTTGGAGAGAAATCTTTGGTGAAATAGTACCAAGAGATGCAGCATGTTATCATGGAGGATAGTTTTTATGTGCTTTGTAAAATTCTCATTAGATTGTTTTGCCTAACAAAACCATAACTTAAGCTGCAATATGATTACACAGTCCTTCATTTATTTATTTTTTGATTGATTTTTTCTTATTTTAAGATTTTTTTCTTAGTGGCTTTTCCCGCCCCCCAATCTATACCTTCTTGCACAAAATGCTAATTCTCCCTGTAATAGATTCTGATCACAAACTAGTTATAACTGAAAGGTAGTTTCTGCTATTTTAAATTTTACTGTTGCTATTTTTCACCAACAGTATTTCTGGAAATATTAGTATTATTAAACAGCTTGATAGAGTTCAGGGAGCTCTATTGAAACAAAATGCTTTTTTGCCTGCATTCCTCTTAGAAATTTTGCCCAGTGAATTCAATTTTTCCCTAAACTAAGTTTCATTTTTAGATCAGGAATAAACCACGTATAAAGGAATTTTGTTCAGCTCTTTGAACAACACAAAAACTTAAAGGTTTTGGGGGGTTGGGATTTTTTATATGTCCATAGCAAGATTTTCTGCTAGGTTTGATACTTGATCTACAATTTAACACTCTGGAATTTCATAGGCAACAGACTTTGGTATTCCTGCCTGTTGAAAAGCAGCGTTGAATACTGAGAGGCACAGTGAGGTGGTTTAGTGCAATAAAAAATTCTTGGACATTGAAAGTCCACCAGTACTGAGTCAGGTCGTTTTGACAGTGACCACGAAGGAAGTGTTCTCCTACCACCTTTCATGACCCAGAAAAGTGATCTGGGATCACAGCAAAACTCCTGAAATTATGTCTTTAACTCCACTGTATCATTAAGAGGCTACTTAAAGATAGCATTAAATGAGGTTTTGGATCCCTTTGTCATTTCATGGTCCTCATTTGGTCCCTAAAGATTTGGGGTCCTGAGTTCTCGGGAGCAATAGTTAAGTGAGGAAAAGCAGTTGATAATACATCCATGTTGGTTATACAATAAACTCATGATCGTAATAAACTCATAGTTAATGGATCTCTGCACCATGCTCTATTTTGTGCACTAAGCAGGTAGACCAACTGCTGCCACTGACCAGACTCAATTTTTAGGCCTGAAAAACACTCAGTGAGTACTAACAGTTTTCCTTGACTTCACATCTGTCATAAGTCAAAGAAACACCAAGTCACAATTCTACTAGGCGAGGAGTTCCGAAGATTTTTATAGCTGCATCTCACTCATAAATCTATCTTTTGCTTTAGTTCTCCCCTTCCTGTGTCCTTTGCACTCTCTTTCATAAAACTGGCTTCACCTGGAGTGTATTTACATGTCACTGGAAAGGCCTGTCTCATGGGTTAGGAGCTAATACTTAGATTATACTTTTCCTAAGCAAGTCAATTATATCTTAGGGGTGACAAAAACATACATATATAGCATTTCCAATATTATACTACAGCATTTCTAACTACAGTAGCTAAATTAATACAATCAGTTGAGCGTTTCTACCCAAAAGTAGAAATCCTGTGCCAAACCTACAAGTATTAACATGTCTTCCTCTTTGGTGATAAAAGATATTCTGAAGACATAAACTGTCAGAAGATGTGGAGGTGGATCTTTCAGGTGAGACAGAAATACATACACCCTCTAGAAAAGAAAAAAAAAAAAAGGGAAAGGAAAAAGGAGGCACTTTTGTCTACAATAGATAACTCCACTGTAACTTGCTTTGCATAAAGTCAACTGCCTAAGGCACCTAGGAAGTACAAAGACTCTTAAGAAGGCTTTGCCTTACTCTGTTTTCAATACAATAAATCGCATTGTTCAGAATTTTTAGTGTTAAACTATTCTGGCAAATCTCCTCACACATATTTTGTGACTGAGTCTAGTAAGTTGTTGATCTTTAATGAGGAGATTTTCTCTTTACTCAGTGTGTATAAACCTTATCTCTTGTCTATACATAAAGAGTTTTTTGGTATAGATTAATTAGTAGAAACGTACAGTAAAACTATTTTTTAGGATCTTAACTCATTTTTTTCTGCTTAGATTAAACTCAAAGAAAAGTGAGGGGTTTGTCAGTATAACTGCAGCTGGGAAGAAAAAAAACCTAAAATATACCTGTATCTGACTGTCGTCACTTTTAAGCATAGATAAGACCTGTTCATAAAAGCAAAAGGACAAATAATTAGGGAATATGTCTGTTCTCAGCTACATTAATGGAAAATTTGAGCACTTAGTACTGATATCTGTAGTTGAGTCATGTTTTCAGAGAAGCTCCAGCTCTGGCAAGAGGAATCTTGATGAGGGAATTAAAGTAACAAGACATTTCATTTGCAGACTGTTTTTGAAGAGGTAAAATAGAGCTGGAAAGTACTCTTAACCATTGCTTTTCCTTAACATGTTTTAGGCCTCTTAAATTGTAGATTCAGTGTGACTACAAAGGATTCAGACCTGGACCCCACTTTTGATATTTTGGGAATCAAAAAAAAACAACCAAAAGACCATAGGTAGAGTTAAAATGAAAAGGGGTATGAGTGTGTGGGTGGGTGGGTATGTGGCTTTGGACATGTCTCCTCATTCTGGATCTATGAATGACTTTCAGAATCTGTTCATAGTTCTGCTTTGTTTATACATCTTATATAGTCAGGTTAGAGGATAGAGGTATCTGTGAAAAGATACGCCATAAACAGTAAATTTACATTAAAATGCTTTCAGAATAGTAGTCTCATAAGCACTTGCAATAGACCAGCTAGAAATCATTCCAGAAAAACGAACTCTAATCTGTAACAGAACTGACTCTATAAGTGGACAGATCTTGGAAGTTTCAGGTAACATCTGTACTAGTAAACTAAACACTGCCAAGGCCTCTGTGCTGGCCAAGTGGCACAGTTTGGCCACATCTGTATAATTAAGGTGTCTTAGCTTAAATTGTAACTCCACCCAGACTGCCTCCTGGGAGTGGTCCCCCACCCATACTAACTCCCACGTATTGTATAGGAATGCTTGGGAGGGAGCTAGCTGGAATGGGTCAAAGCCATGCCAGGGGCTATGCTAACAATTTAAGAGTACAGGGTTGAGTTTCAGTGTCTGGGAGTGTTTCCAGATACTCTTTAACTTGCCCTTATAGAGGCAGTTTCAGAGCTCCAGAAGTTGAGATCCTTATCCAGATGGTACCTGGCTAAACCTTCTCCCATATTTCCTTTTCTAATATGGTTTATTCTGTGCTACAGGGAGAAAGAGGAGAGGAGAGGAGAGGAGAGGAGAGGAGGCTTTTTGTTAAAATTTGTTTATACTGACATCATTTCTCTGTGGACATCAATGTCGAAAGAATTCTGCATTTTCCACATGTTCATGTTAGCACTTGCACAGGGAAGGTGAATGAATATTAGAGCAATGTTATATAAAAGAATTTATTCAAGACAATAAATATTCTTAAGGTGTTATGGTCATATAAATGAAAACCGTGGATATTTACACCTGCATTTTATATGATTGGCTGAAATTAATAACAGAATAATTTTATGTAAAATATAAATGTATGCATATAACTGGAACAAGTGTTCCTGTCTTGCTTTAGATAGGTAGCAATGATTTCATCTCTATCATTCACGGGAAATCTAGAAAATTCAGTCATTATACCAAGGAGGTTTGCTGTTGCAAGTGCTAGTGGTGATGTGTTTCACCTAGAATGTTAGAAATAGGGTTTTTTCTTTGGTTTTGCAGCTTTTTGTTAGCTATTTAAAAATTAACATTAAATAGCATTGTTTATTTTTAAATGATTGCTAAGGTCCTTCTGAGAGAAGAAGGAATGCAAAGTGACCTATCCGAGACACACTTTAGCCATGAGGCTCAGTATGATGTAAAAAATCTACTTCTGTATTATTGAGGACTCCTAGCTTTTAAAGCAGGGTAACTGTGCCCAAACCAGTTAAGGGGAGTTGTTTCTGGTATTTGCAAACTCCCAGAGTGTGCCCAGGAATTGTTTAGGGATATACAAAATGACCCAGTCCAAAATGTCAGGGATGTTATACATCAGGCATCACACTAGCAACCCAATATGATAGATAAGGAAATTTCTGTGCTGGAAACATTACCTGACATTGTTTAATTTACTAGTACAGACATCGCCAATAAGAGTGAAGTTCTAGAATTTTCATAACAGAAGAGTTACCACACCAAAAATGAGAGGTCGGAGAAGATGTAAGCACTGGTAATACAAGGAGTATCATGCTAAAATATACCAACCTTCAACCCAGTAAGTAATTACAATCCACTGGTTTAATCAGATAGTTAAAGTTACAATTTGGACTCCTGGTTGGGAATAGGTTATATGGGATTCCTAAAAAGACTTCAAACTCTAGGTTTCTGTTGTCCTCACCTTCTTTGTCTCCTCAGTACAAACATTTTCTTGTTAAGCAACAGCTGAGCTGCTGTAATCTAAATTTTTAAGGCAAATTAAATCTGAAGCTAATTTATCTTATAATACTGAACTCTAAGCTCCAGCAGTGCAGGATTTGCTTCATAAACTCATCTTCCCATACAACAGGACAGTACAGAGTGTTCAAAGGAGTATTTTTATGAGGTTCTCTACTGTCCCCACCTGTGAGTAGAAAGCCTCAACAAGTACACACCTGTTGAATTGATGCCAGATGAATAAGGGAGTAAGAAATACACTCTGGAGCTGGGTGGATGGCACAGGAGCCTAAAGTGATCGCATCATCATAGTAGTCATACCAAGAGTTCACCAGCTGATAGGTGGTGACTGACTGGTTATGTGGTGACTGACTGGTTATGTGCTCCACTACACATTATGGGGTAAAGCATGTAGTCCTAAACTGCCTTTATAAGAACATATAACTCATTACTCTATTATCATATTCGCTCTATAATTTTTACTTATGTTTCCAAAGTTTCAAATGAAAGGTATATCTATGAGACTTGTAAATGATGAGATAAAGCAATTGAGTCAGAAAAATGGATTGCAACCGATCAGAAGGGTGGACAGGAGAAGAAGGAAAGCCAGAGACACAGGAGCAATCCAGGTAACATTGCATAGAGACACATATTTTCAGTAGTAACCATAGGAAAACAGGCAGACAAATCTATCTCTGTGACCAATCTGAAGTGTCATCCAGTATTTCCTGAATATTAACATGACTTATTCCTATTTCTGAAACATATTCTAGTGTTGCTGCATGAAAATACCTAAATCAGAAAAAAGCAAGAAAAAGAAGATAAGAACTTGACCTGCTTCATCAGCACCTCCATAGACAATGCTGGTAGTCTATTGGACTGGAAAGTCCACACCTTATTAAAGCTAAAAGCGATAGGCCTTAGTGATGAGATAGACCACCTTCTGCATTGAGCTATCTTCCTGAGCCACGCTGAGCCTTAGAAGTGTTTACCGTAGCTGGATCTACAATGCGCTACACAGTAAGATGCTGGCACAGTGTTCACAGTCTGGTATGAACACTAGGAAGCCATAGCAATATTGGTCAGTTCTTCATAACTTCATTTCCCAAATGTTCATAATTAAACAGTTTTTATTTAAGTAATCAGCATGAAATCCTTAGCTTTGTTTTTGCAACCGGTATTGTGTTTATGGAGCCAAATATTGAAAACTTTGATACTGAATACCTTGTATGTGTTAATTTTGGCAACCTTTAAAGATTCTGTAGATGCCTTGCTATGTTACCACCACCCACTCTTCAACCCCCCTGGCCATCAGTCCCTCCAAACCACTGAGACATGTTTCTCTTTTAATACTTTCTTACAGTATTTCTCATGAAAATCACAGGGAATCGTGTGTGATTTCAACAGAGTGAAACTTGATCTCAAAGTGTCTGTAGGACCAGAAGTTTTTAAAGAAAACATTTCTTAAATCTTGTGTTCACTGCTGCTTCAGCAGGCCAATTAGACTTGATGGGAATTCTAGAAAGCTGTCGCCAGGCATTGCAGCAGGAATAGCAAACAAGGCCCAAAGCAAATAAACGAATGGGTAAAGTGTGGCCATCCTCAGAACCTCCTTGCTGATGACCTTCTCGGCTTTGCAAAGGGATGGTGGAGGTACTGGATGAAGGGACTACAGGTTAATTAGGTTTGACATTAGTTAACAGCAGCAATTACTAGAGAGTAATTAATCAGAGAAAGTCTCCAAACAGAAGGAGGATAAATAAACGGGCAGTAACATTCTGATCCATTTACCCCCATAGATAAGGATGTGCCCCAGGTGTCAGGCTGAGGTGGGACTCATCTGTCTTGCTCAGTTTCTCCCTGGAACTTGGGTGACTCTTCACACATCCATCTTCCTTCACATGGAGACAAACAAGCATTCACTAAACCATTAACCACACAGTTCCTACAAAAAGTCAGGATTTTAAAAAAAATTAAAATTCCTCTGGCTTACCCACCCCTTTTCCCCACCCCCCTCCCCTTTTTTTAAAGAGCTCTCAACAAAGTTTTACCCATGGAAGTGAAGTCACCTTTCTGTTTTCATTTACCAATGGAAGTGAAATCACCCTTCTGTTTTCATTAAACTAGAATGATTTCTATATTCTAGCAGTAGTGTTTCCCCATCCACAGCCAGCAGTCTTTCATTGCAACCAAAGAGTTGCGAAGAGCCACCAAGCAGCTCCAGCTGCCTAATCTGTGAAGAGCAAGTTTCCTGCTTTTCTTTTCAATGTGGGCCAACAAAAGTAGGTCTTGTGTCATGTCCTGAAAAACTAGAATGAGCACCATCAACTCATTTAGGAATCAACCATGGCTTTACCACAAGCACGGACATGATGCAGCAGAAGGTTGCGCTGCCCCAGGGGCAGCCCACTGGACGGTGACTCAGTTGTAATGAGGTCCCTGCTCCCCCTGCACTGTACCTGGCACAGGTAATTTCCACTCCCATGTGCCAGCTCATTTATTCTGGCTGGTGCAGCACGGGGATCAAATCCAAAGTTCAGAGGGGTCCCACCTACACACACAGGTTTAACACTATAGAGAGTGCTCTCCCCAGCTAATAGATATGAATATTCCTTGCAAAAGAGAATTTCCAAGCCCTTTTTGCCTTAGGTGGGTATGAACTGAATTCCAGTCCCACTCTTTGAGTTTACAAGGACATTTTTCCCTCAGCATGTTTTTGAATTTAAAAGGACTGAAAAAAGAATAATGCTCATACAAATTTAAAGCCGTGATATTTGGCATTGTATCCCATTCAGTTTCTTTATTCAATAAGGCAAAAGTTCACCAGGTATAATATTGTTAATGATGTTGGGCTTTTTCTATGCAGATGACTACATCTTCACTATAAAAAAAATCCTTAAAATAAAAATGCTGATGCAGAAGTATAATATCATGGGCTATACAACTTTGATACAATTCTGTACAGTGCATATTCTGTTCAATATAGCTAGGTTTAAATAACCTAACCCAATAACCCTTCCTAAATAACTGCAGAAAATCACAATTAAATAAATACCACTTGATAGTTTAGCTTTTACTTAGCTGCCAACATGTTTGTGGGGAAGGAGCAAGTACAATTTTAATTATAAAAATATGGTTGTTTTCTAAATAGTTCACTGAAAGAAGGTAAGTTTATAAAACTCTGTAGAAGTCACTAATGCCACTATGGAAAAGAAGAAAGGAAGAACGAACTTAGCTAAAAATAAACATAACAGACCAAGTTATGAAAATTAAGAGTAATATATCTAAATTATTGCACTGTGACTTGCAATTAGTTTTTGGGCATACTTTCTACTACCAAATTAAAAATAAGCAATGTAGACTTTTGGAAAATGAGAACATAATGCATAGAAAGTCTGAGGGTGAAAATCTGGCCCCACTGAAGCCAAAGGCAAAATTCCCGTTGACTGCAACAGTGCTGGAGTTCTCTCTATACATGCAAATTCCCATGGACCTGCAGTACAGAAGGTAGCCTGTAACCCCTTTTATCTTTCATATTTTTTTTCTTTTATAATGTTTGCCATCATTGAAAACCTAGATTGTGTGGTGAATAATAACTTAGGTGATGCACATCAAAACAGTATGCAACACATGAAGATTCATTCAACTGATGACTGGCATGCAGTTTATGCAATCTCCTGCCAAGGACTGCAATAGGGCAACTCAAGGTTTACTCATGTTTTGAACAATACAGGATTTGGTCTGTATAATGACACGTCTTTATAACCTGGCAGAAGCAAAGAAAGGGAATGCTAATCTGAAGACGAGGCAAGGTATCTGAAGCATTTAATTCAGCCTGGGATACTATTTAAATTATTGCTGTTCACAAAGTCAATGGAAGGAAATGGGCAACTCAGAGGGTTCGAGTTAGATGTTTCAAGTTACTGAAGTGACTGCATCTGCCCTGGACATTTTCTGTGAAAGGTACGTCACTCAACCTTTCTGTGCCTCAATTTCCTCATTTGTGAAATGGACTAATAGCATTCTCCACCAAAAGGGGATGTCAGGTAAAGGTAAATGCAGCAAAGTGTGGGAGGTTTTCAGAAGCCACTGTGATAAATACTGTAAAAGTACAATAGATGATAGTTTATTGTAGATGCAAAGAGTTCTGTGCATATTGGTGGAGGTGTGGAGGAGTGCAATGCAGTGACAGCCCTGACAGTTTGCCAAGAAGATCCCTGCATTTACACAGAGCTGCACTGAGAGAAAAAGGTCTCAAACAACTTCAAAGAGGGTTCGTCACAGCAAGGCACGAACATGGCTGTCCTCTTTTTGGATTCCTGTCAATGTATCAGCAGGATGCTGATACACAGAGACTTTACTAACTTCCATTTCCATGAGCATAGGCACATTTGCTCCACACCACTGCAAATGTTGACATGCCCTTAGGTTTAAGGAATGAGTGATCAGAGATTGTAGGTGTCAAGCACTCTGAAAGGGGGAGTTTCGAGAATTCTTTGCGGTACTCATAGATACTGTAAGATGATTTTAAAACTATTTTTAAGTGGACTGTAACAAAGGAAAAATCAAGTTTCCTTTTCCTACAGCCGTGCAAGTTGACACTAGGCACAAATACAAAGCTTGGTTTGTTGTTATTTAAACTTCTTTAATCCTGACTACTGGTGCTTGTGGAGAAGGGAGGCATAGTTGGAGGGAAGCCATACTTTTTCAAATTGATTAAAAACACCTTTTGAAAAATAAATAACTTTAGCAGGCTGACCTCTAAATCAAATGATACTGCAAAGTTCTGCAGCGTAAAATAAGATTCCCTTTCACAGCATTTTTGAATGTTGGCTTGTCAAGTATTCTTTTTGACAAGCTTCCGGCTTAAAAATCTGTTATTTACTTCTTGTCAAACAAATATGCTTCCAGTAGACTTTACAGGTTAAACATATTCAAGAGAAACCAGCATATCTTTGCTCAGCGTGAGGAACTTTTGCTGTTTGATCACATATAGATAGCACTGGTGAAATTGCTGGCATTGTTTCATGTCATCTGATAAAACAAGGCAATAAATTTTACTGCAAGTTGGCAGCAGGAAGAGCTGCTGCAGGTCAGGTCTGAGGTGAGCATTACTTTTATAAGGACACAGTGAAAATTACTCAAGTTATAGGAGCTGTGGTAAGCAAAGAGCATAAAGGCAAGGGGTTTGGACCTAGCTTCCTTTTTATTTTTTTAATCTTGCATAGGTGGCTTCTAAACTAAGTCAAAACAAGATTGCATTTTTCTTGATGTGGCTCTATAACTGGTGCCATCCATATTCAATCCACAACATCTGTCATCATTACAAAAAATGGCTCAGAAAAGCTCAAAAAAGTAAACAAGGTAACAAGAAAGTGACATACACGAACAAGGGAGAAGGCACACGATATGCAGACGCATGAGTTTACCCTGTGAAAGGATCTCAGTCTGCAGGGATCTCACTTGCTTGAAAAGCTTGGCTGCTTAAATGAGGAGTCTACAAATGAAAAATATTGTTATTTTCACAAATGTCACCAGGCTGCAAGTGCTTACCTACTGTTAACTCAGCTGTCTACCCAGCTCTGATTGCTGCTTCTTTTTTTCTTCAGCTACATATAAACTGATATAAAAGTTCTCCTCAGGAAAAAAAAAAAATAAAACTATGTTATTTCCACTCAGTCCTAATGTATCAAGTTTCTAATCTTTTTTTTCTCAAGGCCTGAGAGGTCAGGATAGCTCAGTTCTTCTCTAGCAAAAAGTTTGCTGAAGCCTTCGCGTTTCTCTCTCCTTTAACAAACAGTTTCCATCACCCGCAGATCTCTCACAATTTAGAGTGAGGGAAGGGAGGACGTTTTATGCTTTTTGTGAGTTTCAAATTGTATATGAAAGCATCAGTCACAAGCTAAGTGTTGAGTTCAGCGTAATCTACTCTCTCTCAGTTATAGATGAAAACATTGGAGCCACAAATGTCTTCTGTGGGTTACCAGGTTCCATTGCAGTTTACAAAGAAAACACAAACATCATTAAAGCAAAGCATTTTCTTCAAAACTGTTTATTCAAGCTCCCAAGAGTCCTTTTCAAGACGTGACAGAGAATCTAAATTTCAAAGACGAAGCATATGAATTCTAACCTAAGCACTCAAGTGCTGCAATAGGCCCATTGCTTCTTGTAAGAAATACTATTTCACAGAAATTGGAGAGTTTATTTGGCCTTTTAAATGGACATAACACTTATTAAAAGTCAGCCAGAAACTTCAATTTTGTATCAGCTTTTGTCTGTGTGACATAAAGCAGTAATGAATCATGAAGTCCAGAATGCTTAAGACCTAATTCATTGTTACATATTTTGTATCTTTATACCTTGCAGTGAAAGACAGCCTTTATAGAGAAAAAACAACTAAAAAGGAGGTATATCTGTAATTATTACAAATATTGTCTGAATACATGTTCTCCTAGTGCCAGAGAAGCTGTAACCCCAAGCAAATGCGATTCATCTTGAGCGTGTCATTCTTTTAGTTACCCCTCAGAATGTTGACACTGCACCTTTTTGATCCTCGGCATAAACATAAGCTTCCCTGAAGTTATGATCTGCATCTTCTGACCTGTGATCCAACCTATCTTGTTAGTAGCTGGAGCACTGGATGTAGACACTCTGAAATCTGTTTAATTGCACTAAAGCCAATTTCCAGCAGAACACAAATAACAGCTACAAAAAGGTGACATTTTATAGTACTATAGCAATTTTTTATTAAAAAGTGACTATTCCAAAAGGTTTAAAAACCACCACAGTTCCTCACAATTGTGTCTAGCGTTACAAAGGCTTTGCATCTGGCCACTTAACAGAATGCAAAATATCAGGGTCCTGGAAGCTCAGGTGTATGGTTTATCACACTGGGTATGTCCACTACAGAACAACAGTCTTCTGAAAGCTCTTTACACCCACCTTAGATTTTGCATTTTGCAAAATAAGAAAAAAAAAAATAAGGATAAAATCTTACTCATTTTTTTTTCATGCAAAGGTCTTAAAAGAAAAAAGGAACAACCTCTTTCAATATTATGATTTTAGGTGGATTCTCAGCTCTCTTTAAAGATGTACATTGATAATCCCCAAAAGTGAAATTCTTGTGAGAATGTTTAGAGTTTTAATCTGCTTATTTTTTGTCAAAATAACAAAGTTCAATGAAAAAATAGGAATACTTTTTCTTTTCTATTTTTTTCTAAATTAAAACATTTCAGACCATTATTTCTAGAAAGTTTGTGTTTTGATAGAGATTCTGTCTCTGTAAAAACATGGTATCTACTGTCTGAACATTTACAAAGCTAGTTAAAGCTCTGACATTCTGGACAACTAAAAATTGAACTTCAATAAAAAGATATTTCTTTTAGAAAAATGTCATGTGATTCACTGCTGTTTCAACCAGTTTTAATCTTCACCTTCTTGAGCTAGAAAGCACTTTATTCTGTTTCATAGTACAGGCAAGGCCATTCCTTCAGCCATGACTCAGATGCATCAACACTAGACTAAAACACGTTTAGTATGGCATTTGTTGAATGTGAAGAAAATAATCATTTCAGTAGCTACAAAGAGGGTATTCACATCCATCTCCACTTGTCGTATATGAGGCCTGATAACTAGAAGTAAACAAATTTTTTATCAAGATAAGTTTATTCAGTGGATTTATCCACTTTTCCATTCTCATATTGTGACTCAAAAAAAAAAAAAGGAGAAATGGACTTTTTCTATAGTTAGTTTTAACGACTAGAGGTTGTTTGTGTAACCCTTGAGAAACTCACACTTTCAGGGTGATCAATCTACTGTTTGGTGACCCCATGACGAAGCATCAGCCCAAGGTCAGTGAGGACCAGGAGGGCTGCCAAAAGCTCGACAGTTTTCTGTGTGCTGTGGGAAGCATCCAAAGAGGCAGCGCTGCTTCTCAGGAACAGGAACAGTATGGTTTCCATCTCTACCTCAGTGCTTTTATAGCATTACCAACAGCTAGGAAAAGCAGGTTGCTTCAGTTTTGGGGGCTTAACTTCAATATTTGATTCAGCTCAGTTTTCATATCTCCAGAAGCAACAGTTCCAAATTCTAGATGACTTTTAGGAACTTGATGAGATAGTAGATTATTTTTTTTTTCACAAACTTTTGAAAAATCTGCTTTTTAAGCTCTGTCTGCTCAAAGGTTTTTCTACATGACCTGGTGATGCTCTATATGACACACGTGACACTCTATTTCTAACTAACTTATAAGCTCAAACTGTGTCATTTTAAGAAAATAAAACTGACCTTCTCTACGTTGGATACAGCTTAATCTATATAAATGTAATTGTACTGAAACTATTAATGTAAGAATCTTTCCATGGTAAAATTGTCATTTTAGTGATGGATAGTTTTTTCTTTTTCAGGATACCACAAAAAAAACCCCTGCTTGCATAGTCCCTATCTAACTTCACCATTTCTTAAGTATCAATAGCATGGTTATTGTAAGTAATAGTAGTCAGAAAAAAGATTTAATTTCTTACTAGAAAGAAAGGTCATTAAAATTAGCTTCTTACAAAATTAACTTCCTTGGGAAATTATATTCTAGAGCAGTTAAGTGTGTCTGCTAAAGAATAATTTTAAATAAACTTTATAATGCAAAATAAATTTAAAACTAAGTATCATTTAAAAAAAATAAAATTATTCATTTGGAAAATAACAGCATGAATAGGTTTGATCTTATCAAAATACTTCCCTTAAAAACAATTTCTCTAAAAACTGTTTCAATCTGTAAAACTTGGTTTTGGTGAATCAGCAATTTTCCAGTACAAAAACATTCTGTGGGAAGATTTCCAAAAAGCTCTAGCTGTGAATATTATCAATATTGAGGTACTTGAACAAAACAGGAAGCAGTAGGTGAGAGTTTACATACAAACCTAAGTAATATGCAGCTATCTTCTATTCCTTTTACCAGGACTTTGAGGGGAAACAAGTATTTTGCTCATTTTTTTCAATAGAATATTTGCTGAATTCATGTACATTGTGTTCTGTTATCTAGCAATATTTTCACAGACATTTTCCTATTAAGAGAAATTATTGACGCATTTCTGGAACCCGCAGGCTACTACATGTTTATAAAAGTGTTGGCAAAATATTTGTTCATGTTTCCTGTGTTATGAGGACGCACACACACATAATCATGAGTTCAGTAGCAAACCTCTGACAGGAAGTCTATAATGAAAACTCTTTAGGAAACACATCAAGATCTACATAAGCAAAGTGAGGGCTAGTAGTCATCATAATAACATTGGTCAAAATCAATATCTCACAACAAATATTCATGAATTAAAATGTATTTGCATGACAGACTTTTTTTTAAAGTAGTATCTTAGCCCAAACAGAAGAAGAAATGCATCAAAGAACATTTTCCCCCCCAAATAGATTGGCCACAAGCACTACCACGTTTCCTTCCAAGGCCATCCACACACTGCACAGAGCAGCTGACCACTTTTGACCCCTACCTAACTGGAAGTACCTGAGTGCTATCCCCCCCACTCCTCCAGTCCCATGAGCTTCCTGCTGTCTTTATTTTCTCCATTTTGTAAATCCTTTAAACATAAAAATAGAAACGAGGAAACAAGCCTGAAGATGTGAGGAGAGCACTGGGGGAAGGGAGGGGTTTTAACAGGTTTTTGAGCTGGACACATGTTACCACATGGTTCACATTACAGGCCAGCGTATTAAGAGTAGACCACCACAACACACAGGTGGAAGTGTGAGTCATTGAAGTTTGAACACTGAGAATTTTCCCAGTGTATCACAATTACAGAAACATCTGGGCTAAATGACTTTGTGCCGACTTGCTGTGAAAATTTGGTGTTCAACAGCCCTCAACATTTCTAATTTCTGACTTGTTGTCGGGTGGTCTCGTGTGACACATCGTGATCACTGGTTTCAGAGCCACAGAACGGTTTCTTTATCACACCTTCCTTTTATGGGTGTGCTTACCAATTCAGAATGCTTTCTGTTTTCATATATAGAACAGTGCTTATTTAAAAGAAAGTGAAAATTAGGTAGAAAAATATATCTGTACAAGGGAAAGATCATGTGCTGGATTAAATATATTTACACCAGCTGAAAATATTAATTCCAGGGTTAGAAGCAAAACCAGTTCTCAACTATTTAGCACTGGCTAAAGGAGTGAATGTGAGAAGATAAAAAACTAACAGGTTTTTCAAGATAATATTCCTTAAGTTATAAAGTATCATGAAGTGACCTCTGCTTTATAGCTGTGAGGCAATTAAAAGTGTTTATAAGTGATGGTTACCACTCCCACCCAGGAATATCACAGCACAAGACTTTACCAAGTAGGGTACTTTTAGGTATACAATAAATAGCACTAAAAGGGCACCCCAGATTTCAGCAATTTCCTGCTGGAATGAGGCAGAAACAATAAGAAAGTTTCTCTGAGACTCAGCATTCACAAAAGTTGCTCCTGGGTGTGTGAAGCATATACAGCTTCCTTGCTCCTTTCCTCTCCCATCCCAGGAACTCCTCTGGTAAATGGCTTAGCCAAGTCCTGCTTTTATTGTCATTGAAAAAGGATAATTTAATAAACTGCTGAATTGAAGCAATAGGTTACGTCTGACTACTGCTGATGGTAGAGCAATTGCTCTGGGGTTTGTCTCACCTGGCTTTAGCTGTTTAAGAGTTGGGTGCCTGCAGCAATGCATAAGGATCTCCTCAAATTTCATGGAATGAGAAAAGCACCTTCAGAGGACAGTTTATCTTGCATCACTGCGGACACCTAAACGTTAGTTTGCATCACCATCTAAAAGCACTGCTATTTATTTCTCCACTGCCTACAGAATGAACGTCAGTAACTAGTTTGAATTAGATGCATAACTTTTGAATGGTTAAAATCAGTTTTAAAGGATTTCACCATCAATAATGTCAATGGGTCAGAATTCATAGCAGTGACTGTTTTCCAAATCTCTTTTACTGTGCTAGTCCTTAGGTGACAGGTGATTAGAAAAGCCTACAATCTACTTTTGGGATTAACTGCTCTTTTCCTTCTACAGACAGCCGGTACAGTTTTGCTCAATGATAGAAGCATGAAAACAGGAACAGCTCTTCTAAAATAAGTGATGCTGAGAATGTATCTGGGGCAAAATCAAACCATTTGGCTTGCTTGCTTACATTCCTTTCAAAAAGGGGATCTGATTATTTGCACTGTATTTACAATTATATATTCGGTCAAATTGAACCCAGATGTCAATAAATGCCCAGATGTAGAGTAAAGCAGAAAAAGGTAGCAGAAGTGGAAAATTCTACTAGTGGTGGTGAGTAAAATGTATTATGACCTTTCATAATGAACTATCAGGCAAAAGAAAGAAGAGATTTAACATGGATCTTGTCTCAAAAGTAATGTTTGAGATAAGGATACAAAATTACTGTATTTTGTGTCTATAAAAAGAAAGGAAAAAAGGAAACATAAAAGGAAAACATTAAACCAAGATTTAAGCTAAATTTCTGTTCTTAGTTTCAAGTATGTGCAAAATCTGTGCAGTAATTAAACTCTGAAAGAAGATCTAGAATAGGACCCACTGAGATGCAGCCATCCATTCTTTTCAGAGATAAGTTTTTATGTTGCTGGATATTCTGGGAGGCGAAGCCTTGCTTACCTTATGGGTTTTGTGAAGGCAAAGCTTTAGTTTAACCCAAACAAATCTCCAGAATACCCCTCACTCACTGCACAGTTAGATCACAAGTTCACTGAGTGACAGCTCATAGCTGCATACAGGAAATCCACTCCTTGTGACCAGAACCTAGATTCCAAAGGTTCACATTCTGGTCAAAATGCAGCCAATATCACTTCCTCTCAAAAGAGGCTATTTCCATGGCAAGTTATGTGCCAAATTTCCTGCATGTGAAAATGACCACAAGTCCCATTTTTCCTATCAACATTTTCCCATTTATATCAAGAAAGTATTTGGCTCCTCATCCCCCTCCTGAAGCTATTTTAATGAAAGCTGTTCATAAAATGCAGACTTTTTTGGTTATTCACTTTATGGGGAAAATAACAGTTTTGTGGGATTGTTTTGAGTTTTATTTTGTTTTGTAGTTTTGTTATTCTCAAGAATTGCTGGAACATTTTTAACATAGATTTTCACTAAAAAAAATCACTTTCAGACAGAAACTATAAATACAAATGTTGGGACTGGATAGTGATCAATTAAGAAAACTATGAGAGAATTAAAAAGTGGATAGAATGGAAGAGTTATGCAACTTTAATTATATTTACCATTGCTCTTCCAGCTATCAGCATCAATAAGGAAAAGAAAATTATGAATCTTCTTAACATTAATTTGTATTGTTGCTTCACATTATTCTTGTTTGCCTCAATGAAGTAAAAAATAAATAAATAAGGAACAGTTTGTGTTTGAAATAGTGGTTATTTCAAACCAGCATATTACTTACCCAAGAATATCCAGCCAATAGGGAAATTAATTTGATATTTAGAGTCATTAGCTTCACAATATTCATTTTGGGTAATAAGCATTCTGGAAATGTTTTAAAGGGATTGTTGGGACACAATATACAAAAGCGGACATAATAGCAAATTGAATGAATGATGGCAGGAAAATGCACAAGAGGACAAATGAAATCTAACTGTGCTTTAGGCCTAACTTTTCATTACCTTGTGTTTTAAATAATAATTTATAGGATTGACCCAAAGAAAAGGAATCCTCATGAAACATCGTGATATGCAAATTCTGGACAAAGTATGAGAACAGTAAAATTATGGAAGGGAAAAAATTATCAAGAAGAGAAAATCAAACAGGTTTTCTTAGCCCTCCCCTAAATGGAAGTGTGTGGTTATTTTTCTATATTTTCAAGGTCAACCAGGAGTCTGACTTATGAAGAGTACAGCAAGGTTTTCCCTCGCTGTCCTCAGTGTAAGCAAAGAGTCAGTGGAATTACTGTGGGGTAAAAACCCAATCTCACACCAATGAGAAATAACTCAAAGCTACCGAGACAATCCCTCATGCAACCTTCATTGCAGAACCAGAGCCTAAAACAATAGTAATCTAAGACTTCGCTAGGAAAGAAAAGGGGTAGGTGGGGGGAGAAAAAAAAAAAAAAAAAGAAAAGAAAAAAAAGGCAGATACTGTGATTGCATCTCCCCAAGCAAATAACACAGGTCAGGACCTGGTCTGGTCTCTGGCTGCAGGGCAAAGGAGGTGGCATGGCTTGCACCCTCACCACATCAGGGTCGCTGCAGCCAGATCAAGCGGGCCTTGCCCAGCATTGTGTAGGGCTCTGCTCTTCAGCCAGCGCCCAGGCTCACAATTTCATAGCCAATGCAAGCAAGTGCCCTGGCCCTGTTCCATTCACCGGCACCGACACTGCCACGGGGAGATAACCTGAAGAACAGCAGTGAAAGAAGGCTAGTGCCCAACAAACCAGCGGTGTGACTGTAAGGAGAACTTTTGCCCCAAAGTTTTTGTTTTGCAGCTGAAAGTCCTACTTCCAGGGCAAATCTGTACATATTTCAATAGAAAATCAAGTCTCACAAAGGGTTGCCTGAGTTCTTACTGTCTAATAAAGAGTCAGCAAATTTATGTTGTAGTAAAAACAATTGGGAGTAAAAATTCTTTAAAAAAAAAGAAATACTCCATTCATCTGACTACAAAGTGAGTTGCAATAAATACAGTATTGAGAAACAGAGCAGCCTAGCAGGGTTTTAAGTAGTCCCCGCATTCTCGCTGCTGCTCCCACACACGCACACACACACAGGCTGCCACGCACTCTCCCTCGTGCTGCTAAAAGCAAACACTGGATATGACGGACAAACACTGCAAGCACAGATGTGTCCATTACAACCAGCGTGAGCTATGCTCATGAGGAGCGCTGTCACTTCTGAAAATCCAAGTGTCTCCGGCTGCGAAAGAGCAGTGGGGTGTGAGAACAAAAGAAAGAGATGTTGTGATTAAGACAGGGCTAATGGTTCATTAACAATATCCAAGGCCTGGGTCTACAGCTTAGAAGTTAAGGATTTATTTCAAAACTACCTTTTGGCTTTTTTTTTTTTTTATTGCTCTTTATTTCTTTTCTCTGCCTTTTGAAAAGGATTTGTAGCTTCCTCTCTTGCCCTTTTGTCTGATGGCTCCTAAAATATGAAGCAAGTGAAAACAGAGATCTAGTGAAAACAGTATTTTTTCCTTCCTCATCTCTTTTTTCAATTCTCTCTCTGATGTGTGAGTCTAAAGCAAGGACACAGGGGAGCGGCAGCATTCCTTGCTTTGACGATGGCCCTACCCTGGTTTTTGGGGTCCAGCTTGGCAATCTGAAGGCAACTTTCAGAGCAGGTACAGTACTCACCTGGGCCAGAAGTACCACAGAGACCTTTCCAGCACTTTTAAGTCACATGGTTGTATTTCAGTCCCCTTTTTGGCACTGGTTCATTTACTACAGAGGCATGAAGTTAGTTTGTGTTTACACTGCTAAATGAAGGTGGCCAGTGAGGGAACTAAGGTGCAGGAGAGCAGCTGTCAGCTCACACTCCCCAAACAGTGCTCAGGAACGGTTCACAAATTAGCTCGTGCCAAAAACCTTGCTCCAGATGGCACTGACAACAATAATGCATGAGATTTGGTTCATTGTGCTCCCTGGCATTGTTCAACATTGTCCTCAACCACCACCATCAGCCCCCACTCATACCTCGGGCACACAGCACATAGTTTTAGTTCGATGCTGCAAAAGCACCTTGCTGGTGGGCTGCAGAACAGCCTAAAAATTGTTTCAGTCTGAACCAGGGAAAAACAAACACACATGCAATCATAATTATGTCCTAAGGCCAAGGGATTGTACATAATGTCTGGAGGAGCCGTAGGGTCAAGCGTGATGTGCTGGGAGGTCAGTCAGTCTGCTGCAAAGGGTCTCCAGCAAGAGCTAACAAGTAGAGCAGAGAAATCCTAAACAGCAGCACATTTGACCTGGAAATTGCTTAAGCTGGTTAGTGGGGAAGCATTACACACAAGTGCATATCTTAAATCTCATGTTTTACTGTAATTCATCAGGATACTCCTCTATATCCTCTTCTCATCCAAAACCTTCTCTGACTGTTGCCACCTATACATTTGTTAATTGAACTGTACCGAGGGTGACTGCTTTAAACTACAGCTGGAATTAAAAGAGTGAGATTTACCACAGGGGTTCAGATACTTCCTGTCAGAACTTCTGGTGGATTAATCCTTTAGTTTACATATTAACCTTTAACAAAGGTACAGGCTGGACACTGCCTGGCTGGGAAGCACCTCTGCTGAAAAAGCCCCGGTGTCCTGTTGAGCTGCATGATCAGGAGCACAGCCAAGAGATCAGTGAAAGTGACTTTCCCCTTTACTCAGCACTTACTACACCACATCTAAATATTGTGCCCAGTTTTGGACTCCCCACTACAAGAAAGATATCAATAAATAAGTGAGTTCAGCAAAGAGCAACCAAAATGATTGGATGGAGGACTTTTTTTAAAGTCAGAACCTCTTCTGTTTCAATTTATGTAATTTGTCAGTATGGCATCCTGTGCCATGTGCCACCATGGAAAACCTGCCTCCATCTTTCTGGTAATCTCTTTGTAGGCACTGTCAGGCTGCTGTTAGTTCCTCCTAAAGCTGCCTCTTCTCTAGGCTGAACAGGGTCAACTCCCTCAACTAGTGAGCAAGTCATCGACTCATAGAAACATAGAATTGTTTAGGTTGGAAGGGACCTTTAAGATCATCTAGTCCAACCATCAACCTAACTCAAAAAAAACTACAAAAAAAGCATCTCTGAAGGGTTATTCATCTAACCTAACTTAAACATCTAGCTAGAGGTGAGGTGGCTTGTCTGTGAAAGTTCTCGTTTGAATCCATAAACAGAACCTAAGGTAAGCAATTTAAATTTAGTCCTCTAACTTATAAATCATTAAAATTTGGTGAGAAATACCTCAGTCTTTTACCCCATCCTTTCGTTTGCTGAGATTCAAACTTTCCTTTCTAGTGATCATGTCATAGGATGCTCCTGGAGGCCGGGAGACATCCACAGGATACCTTGTGCAGAGAGCTGTTGTAAGATACATGGGCAATATCTGCAGTAACAAATAAAATGGGGAGGAGGTGCTAGATAAAGCAGTAAACAACAACTGCCTGTGCTCTTGAACTGTTAACACCCCTCTGTCATGGCTGTAGCTCCTGCCAGATGCCACTCAGACATAAATCTTGGCAACAACTGGGGACTACCTTGTTTGAGAGAAGACAGAAAGCCAAACTTTGTGGTCGCAAGCCATGCTGTCCCAGGTCATGGACAATCCCTAGCCCTGTAGTAGGCAGTCCTGCTGGACAGTGGATAGTCCTCAGCAAAACTGGTAGGAGTGTAATCCTCTCATGATCACCAAACTTCAGTTTATAAAACCTGTTTTATTTTCCTAATAACTAAATGACCTTCCTGTGTTAGCTTCATGACTGGAGATTAATATGCTCTGGGATCACTGCCCAGTCACTTCTGCCAACACAGGAGCCATTCCAGGAGACATGTTCCTTCAACTCCCTGGTTAGATTTCAGTATATTTCAATTTTCCATTTGTAGATTATAATTTTTTCCAGCCCATGGTGTTCTGGTAGTGCACTAGATCTACTGGAAAGTAACATCAGCAGCATTTTCCCATGTGAATTCATCTGCCACAGTGGCAGTACCTAAATGTCCACTTGAAATCTCTCTGGATAAATAAATCTTCCTCTATTGTAGTGAACTATACAGTAGTTTTCTTGTTGCATCATCCTGCTTTAGATGTTTAGCACTAAGGCTGATTATTAGAGAAAAATTCTGTAGTAAAACTGTGCACTTTAGTATTCTGTATCAAAAACTGATCACAAATGTGAACAATGCATCACTCTGAATCTGATTCTGCCTAATCCTTCGTGTATTTTCAACTTGAAGTTCCTGTGGGAATGCCTACAAGTTATTTTAAGACGCTCCTCCAGAACAAATTAATCACAGATACAGTCAGCAAATCTACAGGCACTTCCCAGGCATGACTGGAGGCCACCCTCTCAACTGAGCAGATCCCTTTAAACTGTGGAGATGACACCGCTCAGTTTAAAGCAAGAAAACCACTGAATGGTGTAATGGATTAGAAAAACTCTAGGCTTGCCTGGACATGAGGTAAGTGGCATTCTGAGCATTCTTCCCCACCCCTCCTCTACTCCAGATGCCTTTTTACCAAGTATATGGGTACACTCCATAACATTAGTGGAGTATCAGACAAATTTGGAATGCTAGTGACAAAGAAATCTTGCAAAATTAGGATCTTAGTCAGCAGCACCACAGAGACCATTCACGTTAACAGTAATGATCCAAATTATAACTAAACTATTCATACAAGAAGTTCATAAGTCACAATATGTGGACCTTTAAAACTGTTTTGCCAGTGCTAGCATTCACTTCTTTCCACGTGTAATATCTTGAAAGGATAGTGTTATAAGTGCCTTACTGATCCTATGAGAAAGTGTAACCCTGCAGAGTAAGGAGCTGTGATTGCCACTACTTTCGTGTAAACAAAACTGCAGCCGACTCTCAGAAGCCGCTGGCAATGATGCACCAGTCTGAAGTCTGTGAGAAGAACTGCTCTTCTCAGACCAACATTAGCTCAGCTGTGTGGCAGAACAAGGCGAGGTGCCTGGGACAGGGATGGCAGCACTTACACCAGAAGGATGTTAGGATCCTAGGAGAGTTTGTCATGAAAGGTGCATAGAGCTAAATGAAGGAATATATGAGAGCTAGAGGCTTAAACAGGCTTGACAGAAAGATCAGCCAGGTTAGGGGCATGGGACTGGAGTCCTTGTTTGAGGAACCTAAAGAGGATATGGAGGTCAGAAGCCAGGAGACCAGGAGCTGCTGCTGTGCTGCTTCTGAGGGCAGTCCTCAAACAAACTCGGCTTCAGTAAACCCCTGGTTTATTTCACAGACTTTCTCCCACCGTCGTACGCAGACCAGAGCACCAATTCTTTGTATGCTCAGCTACAAATCTAGGAGAGAACTTGCTGCCAGCGTGGGGACTGACATGAGTGACATTAAACATGTGCATACGGTTTGGGTGCTACTGTGATATACATAATAAATAATAACAAGTATAAAAACAGACCTACCTTTTAGCAGCCATATCTCATCTATATTTGTAGATCCACAGCCATAAAAGTTATAAATATAGTTGAAATCATCCAATATGTATTGAATGCAGATATTCCAGGATGCCCATAAAACACATTGAAAAATGTGAATTGATTACATAAGCAGTTTTTTTAATGAATAGGGTCTATAGATTTTATAGTATTCCTCTCTCTCGAATCTTGTAAAATACATGGAAGTCTTAATTATAGCTGAAGATATCTGAACTATGTTGGCCTTTGATTTTATAATACAATATGTAATTCCTGCTGGCATAATAAACCAATAAATTCAGTATCTGTTATAAATGAGTTTAAATTTATAAGCCTATCAAAATACCTCCTGGTTCCTGTTAATGTTTAGGAAACATTTCAGAAATGTTTCAGGTCCCTGGCTGAAAGAATTGCCTCACTCTTTGCTGAGCTTCTGTTGATCCAACGTCTTGAAGTAATCAACAGTTATATGTACTGTACGAGTAACACACACGCAAATGTTGTGTATGTAGGTAAGAGAGATACAGAAGGAATGGAAGGAAAGTAGAAGTAAGAGTTTGTGTGTACATACTTCCTCCAGTAAGATGTTTGGATCTAAGAGGCCCATCCTTAGCCAGTTGTAAATCACATTTTGCTTTGAAAGGTATGAAATAGACAGGTTGCCTTTCAAATAGCACCCTCAAATCCCTGCAGGTCCTGGCCAGGGACATTCAGTTTGGTAGTAAATAGCCAGCTGGGGAAATTCCTACAGTACCACTGTCACGTGCTTGACTTTGAAGGTTTGTGCGGAGACTTCAACTCTTACTTTTTGTTCACATTCATATCAGTGCTCATATAAAATGAGTTTCACTTCTCACCCTGGAGATAATTAATATCTGGGTCCCAGAAAAAGAAGCAAAGAGTCAAATGTTGTAGCTGAAGATGGTTAAAAATTGTTCCCTCTCGTTCTGTAAGTTGGTGCCCCTTGACATGGCTCCTGAAGCTGCAAACAACCAAACCCCTAACAGGAAGGAAGGACAGTAAAAGGAGATGAGACTTGTTTGCTGATATTATCAGGCTAGATATATAAAATGAAGAAGCATCTGATTCTACTTTTAAAACTCAAATTTAGAGCTTGTAATGTTTTGTGACAGAAAACCAGTAAAATTTTCTTGTCAAAATACTAAATACCACATAAAGGAGTTACAGATGCTGTATTTAGGTAGATTAGCTAAAGCATGGCATAAACTGTAGTTTCTTGAAATTCTATCCCCAAGGCAAAACTAAAATGTTCAATGGTTGGGGCTTTTTTGTTGTTGTTGTTCCTCAACAAAAAACAGCTTTAAAAATGATGCGTATAAACTCTTATACTTTCTAAATTATGCTGGTTTTTGGCTAGGTACATGTTTTCTATTGAAGTTCACACCATAATCTGAGACATGTTAATTTAGGTTAGGCGTCTACTCCGTCAGCTGTTCAGTAGAACATATAGACATATCCATTCACGGCCTTTCATTCCCTGGAAGCCCAAGGAGCATTTTGGATATTGCCTTTCAGCACTAAAACTGGTCAGCTTATGGTAGCATTTTCTCATTTCAGTTTCTGCAGGTCCAAACCACAATGATCCACAAGGGGATTAAAGCATATATTAATGAGCTTTTTAGCCCCTGTAGATTTCTCCTTCTAATTTGCCAGAATTTTATGTACCCCTTCCCTGACCCTAGAAGTGATATTTTCTTCCATCTGGAATGATTGTTTCATGTTAATATGTTGGTTTGAATATAAAACATAGGAATGTTGGTTAGCACAAAACCTAATGAAGGCTCTGGGGTTTTTAGCTTTTTTGGCTTTATTTATTTTTTTCCTTAAAGAAACATTACTCATTTGTTCAGGCCAAGAATGTAAGGCTTCAGATGTTACTCATGCAAATCTAATGTAAAACACAAACATTAGGCAGTAAATCCATATTTAGGCACCTAAATAAGCAGTCTGCTTTGACGCATTAGCATTCTGGTAAAAGCCTATGTTTTATTTCCTGACCCCTGTGATCTGAATTCAGTCAGACTTATTAAGAATTGAAACCCCATCTTATAAGAGGGACCTGTGTCTACTAACTATCATTATGACAATTACACTGGAATAAGATCCCAGGGAACGTTAGACCTGGACAAACAGACGACATTTTATTTACGTCTTTTGTCTTGGACAGCAGCTTCCATCTGAAACGGCCATTGTAAAATGGAGCCATACCTCCCAGTGGATGAAAATCCGGCTTGTGCAGTTACCCATGTGATTTGCTTGTAAAGACTCTGGTAGCTGAGTGCATTTTTGAGGGTAGAATTTGGTTGCAATGTTCTTCTGTTGAGAATTTCCATTTGTTCGATTTTTTTTTCTTTCTTCCATGTGTTCTACTTACTCCAAAGTAAAAGTGTGTGTTTTCTCTTCAGTTAATGAAAACTCAACAATTGTTAGGCCCACTGAATTTTTAACTAAGCGGTTCTGAGAGAATGAAGAGGAAAAACATACGCACATGGTAAACACAAAAGTGCTTAAGTAGATACCCATATATGGTAATACGTATGGGTTAAATACGAACATATTTGGCAGAAATGCATGACAAGAATCCCTGTCCAGAGCCAAACCCTCATAGACAAAGGGCAGAATTTACCACAAGCTTCCCTATCTCAGCTGCACGCAAAGCACGTTTCTTTTTTGGATGTATCTGGACCATCATCGATTATGCATTCCATATGACATACATCTCAATGGGGTTTACTTCACCTGCTTTTATGAAATGAACCTTATTCTTCTTGCTCTCATATAATAAGAACGTTTGCTACCGAGTATTAAAATGTGTGCAACATATGGCAGACATCTGTGGTGTGCTGCCGTTGCACTTGACTCACACAACAAAGTGAGCCATCTCACCTTCCAAAATCAACCCTGCCCCTCTTCAAAATGCGCTTTATTTCAGAAATGCAGGTGCAAAGCAACACACCTCAGCAAACACTGAACACATAAAGAGCTTCAAAGAGGTTTTGTTCCACTGTATTTTGCTTAGACATATCATGGAAAAGCACATATGTAGGAATGAGTTTTCACTGGGTCTGGTCCAGGACTTTCAGTCAGTTGGGCTTTGGGGTTTTTTTGGGGTTTTTTTCTTTCTTTTGTTTTGTTTTCACATAGTCCTTTTCACCAAAATTCAAAATTAAGATAGCAGGTCACTGTTAGTGGGAGGGAGTTTCATGGTTCCACTACACAGCGCATCACACCAAGCCACGCTCTGCCCATCAGCCAAAACCTGGTAATGACTGGATTCTTTAAACTCTGTGGAGAGTGTGACATAAAATGCATTAGCTGTGTTCACAGTGACAGTGGTTTAACTTAATACATCTTACTGCACATTTGCAGTATCTTCAGTGCATGCACAAGCTGAAACTGGAAGCAAAGTAAAATAATTATAAATGAGCTCCTTCCCTTCTGAATGGGTTCCTCAAGCCTTTTAATTATCCTTAACTAATCCACTTTAACAACTAATTCACCCAGCCTTTCCTGAGCATCCTTGTGTCATCAATTTCTGGCTTGCAGGTACGGAAAGTGGAACATTTTCTGCTGCTTTCAGACTGCACCCATGGAAGATGTATGTGCAAACATCAAGCCTCTCATGCCCAGACACTGGCATGAGCTGCCTCTGCACACATAGCTCTGGAGTAATCATTTACACCTGTGCCACACGAGTTCAAATCTCACGGATTTCACTCTTATTTACTGCCTGGCAATGTAAAGGACTTGAAATTACATTTTCTTTAAGATCATTATAATATAGCAGGTAGTATAGAAACATATTAATGTAAGGCCTCTCTCTCATCCACCACCTACCATAGCGCTGGATGTTTACACTTGCTTTGTACTTGCCTAGTCACCAACTTGAGGTGCAAGAACCTGGAAAACTAGACTCGTTTTGTGCAGAAGCTGAACATTTGTCTTGCGTTACTTTCTTATGTTGCATTGCATCAGAAATGCTTCCCCTGATCAGATATTAATACGTAAATCAAAACGTATTCAAAATTTATTCCCCTTGCATGAGAATGAAAAAGATCATTAAAGAAATTCGAAACAGACTGCAGATTTTTGGAGTAAGTCTTTCAAGAGGAAAATAAAATTCCAACACATGAGGAATTTCTAGAAGCAGGTAATGGGTCGTTCACATCTGCTGTCTGCAGTGGATGGCTTGGAAGAACACGCTGTTCCAGGATAGCTGCAGCTCTATTACTTATACCTCACCATAACCCTGCGTAACCCCCGTGACTGCAAGAAGAGGTGATGCCCTGGCTATTCACTGAGAGGAATAGGAGCCACCTGTGCGAGCATTGCGTGCCACAAAGTCTGTTTCAACACCAAAAACTGACGCACACAGACACATATGCAGAAATATACGTACCCTTTGAAAAACTACTGAAGGAATTTCTGGCATTCACTGCTATACCTGGCTCTGCAAGGATTACAACTGTGAGCCGTGCCATAGGTGTTGCAAGCATGGAACATTTGCAATGTATCAAGAGAGCGTATTGCCATTATTATATGAATGCAGTGATTCAAAGCAATTTTGACTGAAAAGGCCTCATTTTAATTTACAGTTAGGGCTCTCCCACCACCTCTGCAGTATAAAAATGCCTTCAAGTGGATGTAGGTAATCCTAATCAATCCCACTCTAAGGCACGTTTATGCTGCTTTATGGCAAAAAATGAAAGTTCAGGCTGTCACGAATTATACGTGTAAAGCACCTACTGAATTGGACCCATTGTTATCTTTTCTTTGATGGCAAGACTTTAGGGCAAAGTACAGAATCACAGCATCATCATATCATACTCTACATAAAAAAAGATGTGTCCAGAGGTGACACATTGCTTTGTCTCCATTCGTAGAAATGGAGACAGCAATATTTCCTACTGTCTTCAGGGTTGTGAAGGTTAAATCCAATAAAGAGGTTGATATAAATCTGAATATGGGTATCTAAGAGGAGGTACGATGTAGAAAAGGCACCTCTATAGGTCCTTGCGCCGCCACACACAGCAGAGCCGAGCAAGGCATGGCAAGGCTTTGCAGGGAAAATTATGTGGATGTTGGAAGCAGCAGAGCCATGTTAGCACATTGCTGCACCTGAACTAATAATGCTGGCACCTGAACTAACAGTGCCATGCTGAGGAGATCACATACTGAAGCGGGCAGAGTCAGCTCAGTAACTCTGCCTTACACTTTGTAGTGTATTGTGCCACAGGCTGTCCTTCCTCAGAAAAGTCATCATAACATGCCAGCTACAACCTTAAAGTGGGATACATTTTTATTTGACTAAGCAAGGAAGATGGCATCTGTCTGTATTAAGGGCACAGCTGTAGACAACGTTACCCATACCAGAATAAATGAGAAATAGCTTCCCTGAAGACATCAGACAGATGAGAAATAGGGGAAGTGAGATGTGAATTCAGCTCAAGAGTTGACTTTCATTCATTTTCTTCCTGTCCCAACTGACGTGTGCAGAGAGTGAATGATCCTTGGCAGCAGACCAGGATGAAGGATACTGAGATCAAAGGAGTACCAGCACACCACCGTACTTCACAGGATAGTGTGTATTTGGCACAGAAACACCTCCGATAAGCATTAAAAATATCTTTTTAATGGATATTTTATTCTTTTGACAGAGGCTATTTAAGATTTGAAAGTGACACAAAAGTAATTTATCCTCACATGTAAAAATGCACCCTTCAGATAGAGATATCACATTAATTTTACTCGTTCATGTAACACTCTGAAAACTAATCTTAGGTTCCTCCCTCAACAATGTGGAAAGCAAAAATTAATTAACTTGGGTACAAGGAAAGGAATGAATCTGCCCATTCTTTAAGATTCTGCTTTCAAAGTAGAAAACCTAGGTCATCTGCAAACAATCATTTGTTTCCTACTACAAATTCTCCTTCTTAATGTGTTTAATATGTCATTTGCTCATTAGCATGTTTGTTCATTAATTTCTGTTTAACAGCACAGTCTATGGTCCATCATGTTTTTCATTTCTCCAGTCATCCAACAGACAGTACATAATGTTGTCACAGTTGCATGAGAATGATTTTATACTTATACACTTTTAACCAAAAGAATCCCAAAGCATGTTCATAAACTATCTTCTGTGAATATTTTTATATTCAATGGTTTAGGGCAAATGTAATTATGTATCTGTTATACCTTTGTATATTTCTAACTGTTTGTTTGGCTTTTTTTTCCAAACTGCAGATCAGTCATAATATTGGCCATTTAATCCTTATGTTTCTTGCTAATCAGGAATTTTCTTCTCTTCTCCCCTTTGAACTTTCTCTTGGTTACTCCTGGTGTTCTTATCAGGATTCTGAGGCATGGAAAAATTTAGCAAGAAGTTGCAAAATAAGAAAAACTGACAGTGAAGACTACAAGAGAGAACACTGTGTGCTTTCTTTGTAAGGCTTTGTTTCACCAAAATCAAAATGGAGGCCTGTCTTTGGAAACAGCAGACTCATCGAAGGAAGTAACAAAGGCAGAAGGGTATTGGAGTCACATATCTCCCATGGGCCAAATTTCAAGAGCTATTTAAATGACGCTATGAATTACCTAAGTCTCATGGAGCAGAATGAGGAGACTCTCTACAGTGTGTTCCCTCACCTTAAAGACAGTCAGACCCAGAGCATAAACCAGTATATTTTTGCGAGCTCCAGAAAGGATAGGTCTATCATTTGGAGAAAATACAACTTTTGATTAGAAGTGAGATTAGCAATTCCTGTTCAGTGTTAGGTTTGTCTATATATAAAGCAATTGAGATAAGTACATGCCTCTTATTTTTGTGCAGACATGTTTAAACATGGGACAGCTTTTTCAGGGAGAAGATCATATAAAATATGTTCACCCTGAAGTGAACAAATATTTCAGGGAAAGGATTTATTTTGGAAAATGTAAATGAAAACAAAAAAATTTAATTTAAGTTTTTAAAGGAAAACAAGTAGTCAGGAAGAAAAAAAAAAAAAAAAAGACCTTTTAGGAAAAAAAATGCCTCCGATATGTTTTTTGGAGCCTCAATAACCTGCAGTTCTGATGCCACCTGCCTCCCCCTTCTTCAGGCTCCAGAACCAGGCTACATTTTTCATTATAGCTCCTTATTTCCTCTTCTCCCTGAGCTTCTGTGTTGCAGTATGGGAGTTTATGGTCACTTAAAAACACTGTGTTTTTACATGATAATGCCTCATGAGTAATCTGGTTCCGATAGAAGAATAGACTTGAGACTCCTAACCTCCCAGAAATGCCTCAGCAACATTTAACAATATTTTTCTCTGTTTTCTGAACTACCCTTTAAAAAAAAACCATTATTTTATAGGAAAAGCCAACACTTTCTCTTACAAGGATACATTTAGAGACTAAAGGCTTGAAAGTATTAGGCTGAGAAATTTTTGATGAACTTTGCAGGGTGGTGAAGTTCACCAGAACTAACCAAGCCATTCCCTACTTAACTTCTCACCTCGTTCTCTGAGATAATTAGTCATCCAGCAGGTGGTCAACTGCAGAGGTGTCACACACATACCCTTTCCTCTTCTAGTTTCACTATCAACATATAGGCTGGACAGATTAAGATTCTTGTCCATTAACTTCACCTAAATTCCTGATAAAACGGAGCCAGGTACAGGAGGGAGTGCTGTCCTGTGATTGTCCCTGCCACTGAATTGCTGGGAAGCTCCAAGGCATAGCCTTGGATGCAACGACTCACAGTGCCAGAATTACAGTTTGAAAACAGCACAAACCACACAAAGCTTCCAACCAGCAGCCTGGACAGAACCACCCTCTTTGAGGGGACAAGCCAGGTTGGACACATGACAGGAATCATGCTCTACCACTTAGCTTCAGGGCCAGACAAGCAGCCCTAGCTTATTTTATTTAAGAATATGGTTGTAGTCACAGTGGTTAGATGATTGACCCCACAGGAATATCCTTCCACTCCATGCGCTCCCCTGTTCAGATGCTGAGGACGTTCCTCAGCAAACACACACTTTGAAAGTGTGCTGAATTGACAGTCAAATGACCAACTATATTTTATTGTTTCCCCCAAGTTTTCACATCACAGCACAGAATAGTTACCCCATAAGTCTGATTGATTTTTAGGTGGCAGTTTTTCATTCTCCAAGATAGACTACATGTCTCCATGGTAAATATTTTATTAGTGGGTGTAGGTAATACTAGCCCATGCTAGAAAATCTAGGCTCTTCTCTTCATATTTTTAGCTCTGGAGACCCTCAATTTAATCCACAGTGCATCAAGCAACATCACAGCTGTCACATTAGTATATTAATCTTCAACTGCTGATCTTACACCGCTGTTATTTGGTGAGATAGAGAGTCCTGGCTCTCTAATCTTACAAGGATCTGATTTCTCAATAAGCAGCTTATGAGCTACTCATATACATAAGCATGTTCTAGATAAAATGATCACAGAAATGTACCTAATGACACTGTCACTTGCATGAAATTATTTGGCTATTTAAAATTAGTCACATGAAAATTACTTCATTGCATATGAAATCATCCTTTTTACACCACAATGGCCTGAAACACAGTAAAGGCTTATGTGCAGAGTAAGGTTAGATGAGGTTCCTCATGCTTGTATTGAGCTTCATAACATGCATATAAGGCTCACTGTCGTCCATGGTATTTCAATGAGTCTTGCTTTGAGTCAAACTTGTGCTGAAGTGTTTTCTGAGCAGAAATGGACTTATGTACATCCCTCATTCGTCTGCTGAACCAGCAATTCTAACACTAATTAGTTTCAGTATTAAAACCCCCACCAAGACATGACACTGAAATTCAGCAAAGGCTGGATAAAATTGCAGCTTGCATTCTTTAAATATTTATACAGTACATCAAAACAAATGAAACTGGAGATTCCATTTCCAGCATGAGCTGCAACATTGCTAGAATGGGGTCTACTGTGTCATGCCACTTATTTTCATTTCTTTGATTTTTTTTTTAATGACACTTCTGCTGAATCAGTAATCAGGGACAAGGGACAGAGTCATACTGTTTTAAATCTTCAGTATTCCTAAGAGTAAACAGATATCCAGTGAAGCAAGTTAGAGAGAATTTTAACTCTATGAATTTTTTTGAGAACATGAAAGTCCCTTTCACAGATCAAGTTTATCACAGCACTGAAAATGTGCAAGTATTTGTATAAAAATTGTATATTTCATAGAAAAACAACTAAGAAAATCCTGTTCTTGTAATATAAATTCTTCATTTAGTTTATCAGGTCTGAGTGTCTCATATATGAGATACACATGTTCTTGTGGAGGTTAATATCATCTCTACAGAAAAAATTAGAGTTTGATAGTAAGAACTATTTGTCTATTACTTTTTTTCTCCATTTTGGAGCAATATGAATGCAGTAGTAGATCAGCTGTAATATCAGAGATTTCCAAGTGACCATGACATTTACCAAATATCTGGTGAAGTATTTAAATAAAATGTAGAATAGTAAAGACTAGTCCTGCCCCTCTGCTCTTTCTCAGGCTCCTGAACATTGTGGTTAAACAGAGCCCTGGAATCCAATCCAAAGCTGTGATCTGTGTGGATTAAGCACTACACACGTACAATTCTTTGCTGCTCTTATTACTTTTAATAAAAATTTTTTTCATCACTTACATGATACACATTTTCTTTTACTAAAGACGGAATGGAGGAACCAGAGTAAGGTCTGATCCCAAATGTGAACAAGGACTTAGTCTGCAAAATAAAAGACTGGAAGAAGTACATAGTGACATATAAAAGACTGCAAGAAAATGGGAATACTACACTTGTTGAGGCTGAGCAGATAAAAAAATAGTATGATGAAACTGAAACATGGAAGAGTCATGTTGGACCTTAGGAAATCACATTCTAACTGAAGCAGAATATCTGGGGGACTTATAAACTCTCCATCATTGAAAGTCTCTAAAAGAGATTAGAATTACTTCTGTCAGAAATGACAGAAATACAGCATTTTAAGGCAGGAAATATGTAGGTGATTTTTTGAGATCCCTCCCAGCTCTGTGATTCTGTAAGCAGTTAATGTGTTGGTGCTTGGAGGAGGAAAGGGGATGCTCTGAGTGTCCCTCTTACAATGGTGTCTATAAAGTTTCCAGTTGAATGTTGGAAAAAATGTCATTGTCATTTTTCATTAAAGAAAGCAGCAATATTTTGGCCAAGATTTTTTTTTTCTCAGCTCTCTAAAAGTCTAGGAGCAGAGCACTGCCACCCAGCACTTTGAACAGTGATGCTTTCTGCATGAGAGCAGCCACAGTGCCAAGCCAACCAGGCATCCAGCTGGTCTGGTACATGGACTCCAGTAGTGCCCAGTAGGGAGATGCCCATAGAGGAACAGATGCCCACAGTGAACAGTCATTCTGTATTTAATTTTTCCTTGCTTCACAAGATTTTACAGATCTTTTCCAGTACGTTTAGTTTCTTTCACTTTAGTGCACTGTACTGCCCCATATTGAAATCCATTTTGGGAAATGATATCTCAACTCTCTCACCCTTTTTAGTAAAAACTGAGCATTTTCAATGACTGTAAGACAGTAAAATGTAGAGAGATAACATCCCTTACTAAATGTTTGAAACCTTTTACACTGAGACCCTGCAGCCCTGGGTGTCATTATTTCCTTTCATGGAAAGAGGAGCTTTAGGTTCTGTCTTAATTCACAGTTCATCTTCTAAAAGAAGGTCTATAAATCGAGATATGAAGTGGAGAGGGACTCTTACCTACCTTACAAATCCCATAAATGTGATGCCAGATTTTAAGCCTGTATTAAAAAAAGATTACAATTCTAGTAGCTTATGGCAGTGAAAGCAAATAGTTTCTTGTAATTTTGTTGGTAGAATTACAGTCCACATATAAACTATCCAGACTTACACTGAGCTGGAATAAAATTTCAAGATCACCTCCTGCATCAACTGTATTTTCCCAACAAGACTGTCTTGTGTAGATCTGACCTCAGTGTACTGGAACTAAAAGCTCTGAACTCCCTGGGCTGAATTCACTTCCAGTGTAAATCCAGTCAAAATGCATTTGTGCCATTCCAACAACTTACGGATTTGCACAGAGTTTCTGCAAGCCCTTTTTAGTTCAGCCATTTATAGGCCAGTGTTTCAAAGTGATTCTGCTTCCAGAAACCTCCCCCTGCAAATTCAGAGCTAGAGCAAATCCACCAGCTGAATCTCATTTGTTTATGTATTTATTTATGTATGTGTTTCATTGATTTATTTATTGGTCCTAGAATAGAAGGGGTATGAAATCCCCTGCCTGCTACTGCATTTTGTTAAACACCATCTGCTTGAGCCAGGCTTGCTGAAAGAATTGCTAAGGTTCATGTTCTATCCAATGAACCTTCCAAAGTTCATTATAGGAATGACCAAAGGCCGTTTCTTTCTTTTCTCCATTTTCTCTCTCTGGGCTTGTAGCAGTACATTACAGTGAACTTGCAGTGTCTCCCTCTGATGCACGCTCATGAAGTTTTTCAGCTCTCAAGTTCCTAAAGAAAATTCTGATTTGGCACAGGCTCAAGATCTTCTTTTAAACACAAACATTATCTTCCTTGCTTTGGCGCTCTCCTTGTTTTTTCTGTCAGCCTTTTCCCCTCCCTTCTTCATTGCTATGTCTACTTTCACTCTATCTCTCACTCGATTCCTCAGTGAAGAAAGCTAACACTCTTAGAAAAATCCATGTTTATATGATGATTGTCTTAGCTTAGTGCAATGCTACTGGGCAACATCATAAATAAAACACTTTTGGGGGTCACTGTTAGATAATCTCTATCCTGCACTTTCCAAAACTTTCATGTGCTTCACTCATTTGGAAAATTGTTTTACTCCATGTCAACATTCCCATCTGTTTTCATTTTGTAGGTTGTAATAATGATGCTGCTTAAAGCTTTGCCTCGCTTTTGCATTGACTTTAGGGAAACCTTAGAACTTGAGCCTGAGAGCTGTGAAGTCCACCAAGGACAAAGTACTTTGGAATGACCTAAATCTTTCTCTGGTGATCAGGTGCTCAGAAGAAACACCTGTATCAACATCAGGAACATCAGCACAGACAGACCAGGAGCTGCTGAGTGATACATCAGGCAGCCCCACTCCTAACGGGGAGCACTCTGCAGTATGTGTCAACACTCCTGGAGGAACTCTGAATATGCTCTTGCATCTTCAAGCCTCCATATAATGGAGATGAACAAATGATGTAAATGAACTTTGCCAACTTGTTACACAGAGGTCACAACAGAAGGAGGCTGTTTTGCATTTTCCCAGTCTTTCTTATGTGTATGTAGCCACACATGACAACCTCTCACTTAGTGAAAAAGAAGTATTGCAGTCCTTACAGAAAGGAATCTTTGCCTGGTAAAAATAAGGCTGGGAGAAATTGCTGCTCTGCTGATTTCCATGGTAATTTTGCAATTGATCTCAACTGCATGGGGATTTTCCTCTTTGGTTAAGATAAATGAGGCCTGCAGAAAGTTCTTGGAAGGTGACAGACATGTTATGGACAAAACAGAACTTGCAGACCATATTTGGTGTTTTCAGTTATTTTTCTGACGTGCATAATACTTTGCTAGATAAAACTGCATTAAAAATAAATCTGCCCATATGCATATTAATGTTACCTTTTAAATAGTGTATTATATATTACATTACAAATAGATCCTTCTTGTGCTTTTCTTCCTTAGGGGCTACATCAACTAACAATGGTTTCTTTAGAGTTTTCAACCTTTAATCTACATTTGTATTTAGTGATTTTCATAGGAGCAATTGATTGCTGCACTCATAGTGATTTATGTGGAAAGGGAAGTATATTCATATTAAGCATATAATGAGAACCCTGAAACGCTAGTTTACATTTTGCTGGCAATCGCAGTAGCTTTGGCAATGGATTTTAGATGACCTTAACATTCACATCCAAAACATATGCGATAACTAGCCTCGGCCTTCACCCTACCGTTGATCTTTTAAAACAGTGAACATAAGATAAAGATCTGTTGTGGTTCTTTTCTCAGCTCTCCATAACATTTCATAAATAGGTCAGTTTTAGCATGTTTATATAAATTGATTCCCCTTCTGGGAATGCTGGGCTGTGATAAACAGTTCTTTCCAATTAGTTTGTTGGTTTTTTTAAATAGTTAGGGATTACTATTACATCTAAAAATATTTTAAATATAAGTATCTTCTAAGTCAAGAAAATGTCTTCTGTCTGTTACTGACAGATGAACTGCAAATTCCCACTCCTGTTACCTTTAAAATCAATATTGCAATCTTTATGCACGTGGACTTCTGCATTTTGACAATACACAGCAAAATGAAGATCTAGTCCTGCAACACAGTGCCTGCTACCACGAGTCATTTTAACCATGAGGAAGGAATGACTGAGGCCAATGAGACTCTTTTGGTTTGTAATCCCTGCACTTAACAAACATCTACAGGATCAACTCTGTTTTGTCATATTTGCTTTAGAAGTCATTCTGTTGGCTTACAGATTTGTACATTCCTTTAGACGCCAGCTGTCCTTTTAATTCTCATTAATAATCCATTTTATTTAATTTTGTTGTGACGTCCATTTCTACGAAACAATTTGCATGACAAGTCAGGTCAGCTGGTGAATCAGTTGCCCAGTAACCTCCCTCAGCAATGAGTAGCACTAGATGCATCAGAAGAAGACGTAAGAAATTGTAAGAAATCATTATGCAGGACAGAGTGGACTTCTAGTTTTTGGCCATTATTGCTCATCTTGGAGACCACATCTCTCTTCCAAATACTTAGCAAAATGATGGTGACAAATTGTGCCTTGACTTCCACTTTTTCATATTGTTGCAGCTTTAGGGGAGAGACAGAGGCTCTGAGTGAGCCTAGCTCTGCTGCTCACTTTGTGGTAAGTTAGATCTGACAGCAGATGGAATCCCTGAGGCATGTCAATTTAATTTTAGGTTGTGCATGTAATGCACATGTTGCCAATTACTGTGGTGTATGATGTCTTTCTAGGAAGGAGGTCTTTCTGTCTCCCACTGGGTGAACATGCTAAGGATAAATTTTGCAAAAGTTATTAAATCTGGGCTCAGTCATGTCTTAACAGCCTGCATTAGAAGGGGAATACCTTTCACAGATTATTTCTGACTCTCTGGATTCCTCTCCTACTACTCTCTTAGCTACTTTCTTAGCAATAGTGCATTCAGACTCCCAGGGAACAGAACAAAAGCTCCAGGTTTGATGTGGTTGTACAGTTTCAGTCGAGCAAGGGACTTCAAACTTTGTTTGTTAGAATCTTACTACCACCGTTCTGTGGAAAATTGGAAACCATAAAACAGGCTCTCAAACAAGTGTTCAGACAGATAAGCCAATGGCAGCAGCTGCCTAACTCCTCAGCAGAAAAAAATACAGAAGAGCCATGTAGCTAAATCAGCATAAAAGTCAATCTAAAACCACTTTGAGATGCAGGGCAGCTTCGGGCAGCACATTTGCCTGGGAAGGAGGAAGAGGTGATGTTTTATAACCTCATTCTTCTCACCATTGGGAGCAGTGGAAGGAAGCTCTGCCTAGGAGAGCAAGGCAAAGCATTTTCCAGATAATCTGTAGTGATTATCTAATTACTGGGTGATTTGTTCTTTGAGCGAATGTCATACCTAACACTTGTTTTATGTTCTGTATTCTGAAAAGACATTCCCTGTTTTCCTCTGTTCCATCACTTCTGGAAGCCTCCACTCCAGCGTACTGCATTGACTTAACTCCACAACAGACCATCACAGATGAGACTTTCAAATTAAACTTCCACCAGACTTCCTTTTAGCATGAAGCTATAAAAGTCAGGATGATTATCTTTTTGATTAATATATTCATGATACAGCACCCATACTTACCAATTTTAAAGTGTCCTACAGATATCACAAAAGGTTGAAATAATTGCATCCCCTAACGTTGCCATTTTTTTAACAACACAAGAGATAGGACAACAGCATGTGAGTTAAGACACTTTTATTGTATAAATGTAAACTTAATTGTTCAATTTAAGTGTATATTCATGAGTTCCAGTTGGTCTCACAGTCAGAGACCACAGTCACAGTCCCTGACCCACTTCACACGCTGACACAGATGTAACTCCAGGAGCATGTTATCTGAAGAGCTAATAGTCTATCAGTCATGAGCAGTTTAGATGTTACCTTTAAGTCGTATATGGTGCCTATGGTCCTGGCCAATCCAAGACATTGAAGCTAGGCTCTCTAGAGCTCATACCTACAGTTTGACCATTGCAATAGGGAAAAATAATAAATCCATATGTGTAACATGTAACTCATACTCCAGCAAGCCTACACAGACATTGTGGCTACAGAATACCAATAAAAATTAAAACAGAACAATATGTATTTGCATATAACATGAAAGAACATTTGAAAATATCTATACATAAAAATGTAAGAAATTATTTTGAAAATTCCATCAATATTAAAGCATTTAATCCCTTATTTTCAAACTGTTTTTTGCAACAAAAGCCTGGGTGTGGACATTGACTCAAACCCAAATTCTAAAACATTCAATCTTGACTGTAAACCCTTCAGCAGGATCATGATTTTTGCTTCTGAATACATGGATATTTGTTTGACCCTTGCAAGACACTCACTGCTCTGTGTCTGGAAATAAAGTAAAAAAGTAAGACATCTGTCTTCTGATTTGCTGACATGAGGGGAGCAAACAAGCACCATCTAGACACCATATGAACACATTAAGCTAAGCTTCACCACTGCTGCAAAGTAACTCTAAACACTGCACTTCTTGCTGCCGAAAGACCCCTTTCCACAAGTTCCCAAGTTTCACAAGAAAAAGGGCAAGATGCAAACTATGTTCAAGTCCAACTTGAATTTGAACCAGTTGGAATAAGAGAAGAGAATAAATTGCCACCCACACACAGTTTGCAAGCAGGAACTAAAATTCAATTGTTTTATTTATGTATATTTATTTCTTTATAAGTATCTGCATTGTCTATTACCAGAGAACGGGTGTCTGCTTGTTAGTCTGGGGAAAACAGTGCAACTTATTTTGAATAGAAATATTCTTTTGCTTTTTTCATTAATTAGTATCTTTGAGACACGATTTCCATAAATTTTGCTGGCACAAAGGATTCAGACACCAGATTTGAAGGATGGATATGTGAGTATTTGTGGAATCAAGAATTGCAAAAATATTCATTGGAAGTACTACTCATACATCTAATCAGGAAAAAGGAATACTGCCAGGCAGCCAGTCCAACCAGTGACAGTTTGAAAAGCAAATATTGGCTGTTCACAAACAATTCACATAGCAAAGATCATCTGGACAACATAAACACTATAATACTCTCATATAGCAAATATTTGTTCATTAATTTGACTAATTTTGTATTATGCTTTAAACAAACGTTCTGAATATATTTTTATTTTCTCAACTTTTGCCAAAGTTCAGTTACATATTGGTGTATCTAAGCTACAGACATAAACCTAAGCCAAATAGTGGGTGTCTTGATATGCTGTGAGTATAGATACAGCAGTGGTAAGTAAAAACAGTGGCTGGTTTGAATAAAGGGTTTTGATTCATTTTCTTACTCATCCTAGGTCACAAATGCTGTTGATCTTGGTGTGTTTTCAAGACATCGTATCTAGAACACCGCCTTCAAGTAAGCAGGTATGTGACTTAAGTTGTTACTGTCATCTGATTCCATGACAAAGAGATTAAAAATAAAATAAAACAAGAAGACGTTCTCAGTTGGAAATATTATGAAGTGGCCTATACTGTAAAGTGGTCAGACAAGTCTTTAGTACAACCAACTCCCTATTTTAAAGGCAACTCCCCTTTTGGAGCAAATTCCCCTTCAGCAAATCACTACTCACTTCACATCAGCAGAAAAGGTGGAAGAGTTAAATCTCAAATTACTTTTCTCAACTAGTTTGTCAGCATTTTGAGGATTTAATCCTTTCCAGGACCTAAAAAATCATGAAACTATCCCGTAGATAACTGAGAAAAACTGTGAGGTCTACCATCCAAACCAGGAGTTCCCCACAGGTCACAAAATGGTACATGAATGCAGGTGTGTACACCTCTTCATACGTGCATATCCAGGCAGGAGTTACTGCCCTTAGCAATGCCAATTTCAAGGATTGCACATATTCTCAACAGAACTCTGTATCTCTCTGGCTCCTGTAACTCCTGACAGCAGCAACGCAAAAGCCATCAAAGACGGATACACATATCTCGGAAATCAAGAGCCAGACTTTGTATGACTTAATCACCTTTCAGTGTCCAATAATATTTCTTTTTCTAATCAAAACTACAAAGAGACAGGTTATAAATTCAGGATGCGTTGGTTTAAAAGTCCTTTGTATGCCTCTAGGAAGAAATACTACAGTATTCTAAACACTGCTCAAATTTCCGTATGAAGTGAATAATTTCACCATAAATATATTTAAGCTATATTTCTACATATACTTTTTTCATTTCTGCGATATGTTTTTGTTTAGATAAATACACTATTTGTTCATGCAAAGACATTTCAGTATTTGAACTGTTTGTAAACTGCTCCTTTTCAAGCTATTACATAAAATTTCTTACCTGTGTTCCAAGAAGTTGTTCTGCAATGAGTTTTTGGCTCTGAATTTGGAAAACATCCTTTGTTAGGATCAAACCTAAAGTTTTTATGGCTATATTAAATAACTGGTTTTAATGGCATGCTTTTCTGCTTTCATATCTAGATACCAAACAAAACAATAATGGGGGGTTGGGAGGGAATCTCCCATGAAGATCTCCACACACCACATAAGTAAAATATTATTTATATTAAGGGCTACTACCGGTTCGTGGTCTACTGAGATTTTCAGTAACCAGGTTGAACTGATGGTGAATATGTTTTCCTTCCTCAAAACAAGAGACAGCATATGGACAAAACAGCATCTGTGATCTTTCTTTGAATTCTGCAACTAAGTTCATTATTGATGATGTTATTGAAAAGCAAAATTGACTACATAGGTATTGTAATGACAGTGAGATACAAAGCTTTCCACATCTCAGTCTGACCTCCCCATCTTTTATTAGTGTAAAATCCAAATGTAGGAACTTAAAATGCAGTTTATATGATTTCGCTTACCCCCACTTGAAATGAGGCTAATTGATGTCTTGTGATACTGCAGCTTGCTTTCTCTATAGTTAGGTTTTCATTACAGTGGTTGTGTCACATTGACTCATAGAGCTGAATATCTAAATTAGGATTAGAGCCAAATATAGAGTTGTTGTACCATAGCTCCCTCAGCAGAGCAGCAAATTATACTGAATGCCTGGACCTTTTAATATTAGTGAATCTATGGCATTCATTTATTCATAACAAGACTGTGCTGCTGACCTAGTTTGCTCGTTAAATTAATGGAAGCTGGAGAAAATAAAAAGAAAATCCTAGAGGGGTTTCATTTCTGTGCCTACTTGGTTGGATCAGTAATTCCTTTTATTTTCATTTCTTTTCTCCTGGCTGTATAGCACGATGAATTTGTTTTAGATTATTTTCCTATTAACTAAAATTTCCCAGAGGTTCCTGGTATTTGCATTCAGCTATTTCAGTAGCAGATATAACATTGCACTGAATACACCATCTACTGAAACAATGAAGTCGTAAGGAAATCAGACACGTTCCCTACAGATGTTTGACCTAAGGCATATTGGAATTGCCAAATCCACCTTTGGGTCACACTCTTCTCCATCTGGAGATCTACAAACATTGGGCCAAATGCAAGGAGTGATTTATAGACTGGGTAACCCTACTAAAGTCAACTAGCAATCTTGAATTTAAGTGCCAAAACCAATGTTGTAAGTGCTAAGAACTTGCAGCCAACAAAGACTGCAGTTGGGACTTTCTGGCACTCGTCTCTGAAAATTGGGACATCATAAGTTTGGTTGCTCACATGTTAAGTTTAGAAGTTTGGCTTCGGAGTTCTGACTTTCAAATCCATATTTACACCTCCAGGTTTAGCCAAACCTCTCTTGATCTTTTGTCTCCCATATTCTCCACAGTGGCAGGAATGGGTCAGAGAAATATGCCAGTGCTGGGCAGAATTGTATCCAGCATATCTGCTTCATTTCTTGGCCATGAGATTGCATGCAAACTGGTATGACTAGCAGATGGACTTCTTCTCTTGTTTTTTGTTCAGCCCCTTCTGATGGATCTCATTGCTCTCACAGGACTGCCAGCAGTAATGAGAGCCTTGCCCTCATGGTCACCTTTATCCATGTTCATTCTACTTTAGCAAGATCACCATCGAAGGGAACCTATCCACTGCATCCCAGGAGAACAGGGTAGTATGTGCCATCTGCCTAGGACTGAAAAATCTGTCTCATTGAAATCACAAGTACAGTATAGATGTTTCCCTCAAACTCAGAAGACACAAAATCCCCACCTTGTAAGTAATACAAGATCTCAGTAAAGAAGACAAAAAGTCTTAAACTATTATGTGCCAGAGGAAGACAGCAGGTGACTTCATTGATCACAGGGATTCTGAGTAAATTTCACCAAGCACTGAGTCCTCCTTGCTGACTCTTTTATACTGAGTGAAATCTCTGCAGAAAGTTAGTGTTGTTTCCATAATGCGATAATCGGACTGATACCAGTTCAGTGGAAAGGTTGTATTCAGGAATATTAACAACTCCATCTGCTTTCCCCTTCCATTTTCCCCAACTGATGCAATTGCTTTTATTATGTTTTATGTAGTTTATATATTTGATTAGGTACATTGGAAAATTAAGGAAACTCTGAGCCGTTTGTTTAAACATTTCCTTTGTGGTGCAGGAAAAAGGGAGTTTGAAAACACTGTGTCACTATGAATGTTCTTCCTTCCCCATTTTGAAAATCTAGTTTTCCTTTTTGCAGCACTTTGAAATAGGCTTATTAATCCACTGAGGGAAATAAACAGCTGGAAGTAAACATCTCCCAGCTGCTGGAGAAATACTAACTGTTTCCTAAGCCATATCCAAGTGGTCACCAAATAAATGCATAAGGGAAACCAGTTCTTGGCCTGGATCTATGCCTGTGCTAATGAAGAAATCAACAGTAGAGGGCTAGCTGAGTCATTCTTCTTTAAGGATCATCAAATATCCAGATTCTTAATTATTTCTTGGTTGCTAAGACCAACAGCCAACACTGTGCTCAGAGCCATACAGGGCAGCCTTCACCACACAGTCTAAATTTGGCATACCAACAGTATCCAGCAACTCGCTGGATGCTCAGTAGACATCCAGCAATGCACTTGATGGGTGGTGAAAGCCAGAGCTGTTTGTAAAGTGCTAGAGAAGTTGTTTTCCAAGAGAAGTGCATTTTAAGGGGGAACACGAGAAAGAGTACACAATAGGCACGCAAAGAATTGACTGACAGTTCGAAGGAAAGTGGTGAAAGATATTCTCAAAGATCTGTGATTTCTTCTTCTGCCACAGATAATGTTATTTTTCATGTTCTTTTCAAGAACGCTTACATAAACCAAGTGTCATGCGTGTAAATAAATAATTAGGGAGAAGAACCTGTAAGCCCATAGCCAATATAGTTTTATTCGTAATGCAAAATTTCCTGTCTGAAGTAGAAAAAAATCTTCACATGAAAAAATCCATCCCTTAGGCCTCATGATAGTACAACGAGCCATGTTAAGCCATGAGCACATGGCAGTGAGACCAGCCGAGTGCCAGCCTGGAAGAGTCACCAGCCTGAGACTGCAGGTGGTCTCTGTCCACAGCAGAGGCGACCAGTAGAGAGGAAAACCTGCAGGACAGAGGTCGTTGTGCCTGGAGTGCTGAAATGGTCTCAGCAGCCTCTATAAGTTTGGGAAGAAACACAGAGGGTGGTTATTTGTGAGGTTTGACAGTTCAACTAATGAGGGGTGGAAGAGCCTGAAAGAGACTTTTCCTGAGCAGAGGAAGAGTCCCTCAGCCCTTTACAGTTCTGTATTGCTTGATGGCTTTCTTCATTCTTTGAAGTGCAGTAGAGTCCTTCCTCTGGACGTGTGTCTGACCAGCCTCACTGTCTACCGCAGGTGAGGATGGACAGCAGGATCCTGAACACAGTCATCAGTATGTGGTTATTCCCTGAGGGCAGCATTTAGCACTCAAACCCCCTCCTACCTAATATAAATTTAGACGAGATCTGCTCTTACCTACTCTAATATTTCCCTATTGGGAAGTTTTCTCCTCTGCTTTCTGAAAATGTACCTGAGATTTTTCTGTACCCTGGTGCTGAACTCCTAGGGAATAAATAGATAAAGAAACAGCCTCAAAAGAATTTACAAGACATATATAAACTGAAATATCTTCACATGCATTTGGAAGAAAGCCATGCTGTGTCTGGACAACTCCTGAGTGGAAAAAGGGTTGTTAAATAGATTAATCATTCACCCATAACATGTGATTTGAGCAGTCCCAGTTAGAAGGCAAAAGGCCAGAAAGAGAAAAGGTGTCACAATGAGAGAAAAGGGGTAATTATATGGCTGTTTGGAACAAGGGAAGGAAGCAAGAGGATGAAGAGATGAATGAATCCAGAGACTCAGAGAAAGACAGATTTGTGGTGAGCTTCATTCTGGAAGAAACTACCTTGAATTTGATGCAGAAGGCCAAAGGGTAGACAAAATAAGGCCACGTCAAAATAGGGTAAACACGTCCAGTGATGTGACAAATAAAATTACAGTTGCGGCAACATGTGGACAAACCAAATGGGGCTGAATAAGAGGCAGAAATACAGATTGAGAAATGAGACAGGCAGGGCAAGAACTCTAACAACACTAAGAAAGCAAAAAGAAGACAGGAAGAAGTATTAACACATGCAGGGGGAAAAAAAAAAAAAAAAAAAAGAGGAATATTGCCTGAGAAATAAGGATTGAAGAAAAAAAAAAAAAAGGAGGAAAACTGAGCATCAGGTCACTGGTACAAGCCCATACATCTGTTGAAAAACAAGTAACAATTTTCTCTTCAACTTACCCTAGTATAAAATACAAACACATAGGGACAGAAGACAAAATGGTAAAATAAAACTTACCAGAATTAAATATAGACAAAAAATGATAGTGGGTCTCAGCAATGTGGATTTTGTGGCTGCAGCAAAGCCATCAGTAGGCCTAATTTGCTTCTCACAACTTCTGCTGTAAAGCTAGAATAGCTCCACTTGATTCAGCCAAGTCGAATCGCTGTGAAATAGATGAATAAGCCCATAAACTCAGATTTCATTATTCCACACGTATAATGTAAAAATATTGTAAATCAAATGCAAGTTCCATCACCAAAGATTTAGTAAAGACAGAAGGCAAGTTAAAAATCAGGAGAAGAGAGATGACATTCATCCCTTGGAAAATATTTGAGATGCTGCATATGACCAGATGCACGCATTCTGCCACTAAAACTTTGCAAAACAGTTCTCTAACTGTTCAAGCTGACTCGTTCCTTAGAAGGTAAAAGAAGAATGCAGAACCAATAGACCTTGCAAATAATTTAACTCATTAGTGGTGACAAGCTCTGTAGACAAACTTTTGATAATCACTGCCACTTTTTTGATAATCGCTGCCACAATTGTTTTGCTTTATTTTTCAATAGCTTCTGTGTCAGGAACTATAATACTAGTATAAATGTTTTTGCATGTTTGGTGCAATATCAGACTCCGGTAAAGCACGTGTAGGGGGAGTCAGCACTAGCAGCTAAGGCACGGATGGAGGAAGGCACAGCCTTTCCCAGTGATTTACCGTGCTCTCATTAGATACAACTGGCAGTGGAATTGCAGCCCCAGAGAAGAGTCTAAAGGGAGGTGGCTGGAAGTGGCAGAGCCGAAAGTGCATGACAGGGATTCTGGAGCAGCTTGGCCTAATAAAGGGCAGAGCCAAACAGCACAGCACCGTGCTGAAGCCACTGTTCTGCTCTCAGCCCTCATGCCAATAACGCTGCAGGGTGCTGCCCTGCATCACGTAAATGTGTCTGCTGGGTATCCCTGGCATGGTGCTGCACCGGGCAGTATGGGCAAATACGTAGCTTTCCTCAAAAGCTATGAACACTTTGGGGCAGCTGCGTGTTGGGTTGTTTTTTATAAATTCTGCTGGATGCTGAGCACATTACTTCTGCTCCGTGAGTTTAAATAAGGTAAACCTGACTGTGTAAAACAGGTCAATGGCTTAGTTTGTGTCTCCCGGCCTCAGAAGTGATTCTTTCTAAGACAAGGAGAGCTTCCTTCGCTGCTGCAGCTCTCTGAGCAGTTAAATATGCATGTGGCCAAACTCAGTCCTCGTAAAACCCAATTGACTTCATTCAAAAAACTCCTATAAAGATGACTGATGTCATTGGAGTCCCACCAGGGATGAATTTGGCCCATGCCATTCCTCCTGTTTAGTCATTGCATAGGAATGTAGAGAAGAAATGCATGCTGGGCTCTAGGACTCCATCTCTCAACAAAACTGCCAGGGCTGAAAAAGAATTACACGTGAATATAAATTTGTCTTGCACACTCCATTAGATCTTCCACATCAGCCACTGCTTTCAGCTGCCCAGGTACAAATCAGAATATCTCCTTTCACCGCTGAGGGCTGAGCAGGACTTTCTACACGAGTGTGCCAGGCCTCTTGGGAGCAAAAGCAGCAGCATTATCCCCAATTTACAGATGAAGAAACCAAAACAGGGAGCTGAAGTGATTTGCTTCGGCTCACATGTGGTGACAGAGGTAGAAGAGGTATTGAAACTTAAGTACTTATGGCTCCTCGCCACTTAGGCCATGTATTCCTGTGATATATCTTTTTAATTTCCCTCTCCTTTCCCCATCTCCCTTCTCCCCTGCCCCCAACACCATCAACATTGTCTGTAGCCACACAACTGGGAAGCTGGGATTAATCCATCCCTAGGGAAACTGGGATTAATATACAACTCATGCGGAACCTTTAAAAACCCAATGATTTGTGGTTCCCTTTTCAGAGGCACATGTAATCCACAGCTGAAAAGTAACTATTTGCTGTTCCAGTGCACATTCTGAGAGAGGCTTTTGCTCTGTTTTATGAATGTACACTGAAGACCCCATCTGACAGGATTTTTTCCTGCACCCAACAAAAAAACAGGCCGAGAAGGCTGTGCAGAATCAGGCTCTTATGGAGTAGTAACAGTTTATGGGCAGAAAAAGAATGACTGGAATGCAAAGGAGGGGAAAATAGAGAGAAAGATGTGCCAAGACATCTTTACATTTTCTCCTGTAACTGGAAATGGTTAAAAAAAAAAAAAAAAAAACAAAAAATCTGTGTTTCCCTTGTAAATCTTGCAGGAAGAGACAACTAGAGTCAGGTGCCCTCATTTTTACTCTTACAATCTCCCATTCAGTGATGTTTTTATGATGAAAACGCAAAATATAAAGCAACTGTGAAAACAGAATCAGTTCTCAATTGGCAGATAGAGGCCTAAGTAAGTTTTATTCGCTGGATGACTGTCGGATTAAAACACATGCAAAGAGAGAAAAGAAAAAGAAAGAAAGGGGAGGTAATTCATCATTTAAATTATTTGTGATCCTGATTCAAAAGGCACATTTCCCGTCTAATTTCTTTCATTTATTTTGGGGGTTGGTACGACTTATCTCTTCTGACTGTCATGATTTCATCTCTTCTTTGCTTTCCTTGGAATCACTGAACTGATACTGCCTAGCAAAATTCAAAACACTGGAGGGAACAGGCAAACTGTTCAACAGTGCAGCTGAGAGCATGACCAGAGAGATAGCCTTTGTTTGCACGAGGTTGAAAGTGGCCTTCTGGGAAGAGGAAATACACACACGTATATGAGTAGTACAAATGACATTAAGAGGCTGCGTGTGCGTCCTGTGCTCAGTATGTACACGTAGTTTTAATACATCCATAATTCTGATTATGTCAATTCTGGGGATTCTTTTTTTTAATTGCACATAAAAATACATGTCCAAGGAAATTCTTGGCAGGCAGATCACCAGGCTTCAGCCTTTGCAGATGAAACACTTCTCATGCCCAGCTGGGAGGAGCAGTTTCTCCACCTTTGCGACCCCACAGTTATAATGGTTCCCAGGAACCAGTAACTGACACGGTTTCTTACCTCACCACGGGTGTTTCAGTATCCTGGTGTTAGGGAGATGGCGGAGCAACCGTGGGAAAGCCTCAGTGGAGTTACCCTCCCTGCATCCCTCCCTTCCTCCCTCCCTGTGGACCCGACTCGGATTTCTGCCTAATAGTCACGACCTCTGAAAACGACTGGCTCGGAGCGACAGAGCCCTTCACTTTGTCCCTCCACGACAGGACCCCGGGAGCATCCCTATTCCTTTACTCTGTGCCCCACAAGAGAGACGGTGAAGTTCATCGGGCGTTTTCTCTCCGAATCTCCCTTTAGAAGAAATGCACGTTGCGGGGCGAGGGGGGAGAGAGGGGAGGAGAGGAGAAAAGACGAGACGAACCACCCAGCCCTTAGGCCGGCAGTTCGCGCCGTGTCAGCGCTCGGGGCTGCAGGTCGGTCCTCGGAGAGGCGCGGGATGCCGTGCCCCTTGTCCCGGCAGCGGCGCACGCCGGCGGCAGCCGGGACCCGCCCGACGCGCTGGCGGGGGCGGGTGGCCTTTTCCAGGGAGAGCTCCGCAGGCAGCGACCCGCGCGGGGCGAGGCGACCGCTCCCGCTGGGCTTGCGCAAGGAGAGGCAGCGAAACCCCAGCGGAGAAGCCGGGGGCGGCGTGGGGGGAACCCTGAGAGGCAGCGCAAATTGCCCCCGAGAGACGCTGCCGAGAAAAAAGCGCAGCCCGCTCCGGCTCGGCAAAAGCCAGGCCAAAAGAGCGATAGGATTCTCCTTCCTCCCGCCGGGCTCCGCGCAAAACGCGCCCGGCGGAGCGGCGCGCAGAGCTCCGCGCTCGCCCCACGGCGTCGAAAGCGCGGAGGGCCAGCCCAGGCGCGGGTGATTCCGCTCCCGCGCTCCTTGCTTGTGCCGAGCGGTTGGTTTTCAGATGGCTTTTAAGACAAAACCGAGAAAGCCTTTACGCGGTGTGGAACGCGGGCGGGAAGCAAAGCAAAAAGCGAGCTGGCTTCAAACCCTGCCCGTTGTCGCGGCCTCCGGAGCGGGATGGACCAGAGGCTCCATCTGGGCACCCTGCGCATCCCAAGGGCTTTCCCGCGCCGAAGGTGGGCTCCGCAGCACGCCCGCAGCAAGTGCCTTTAAATCAGTTACGATGCGCTCCAAACGGCGTCCAATAAAAAAGTGGGGGGAGAACCTCCCCTCACGTTCAAACGGCTCACAACTGCAACTTTTCCCCCTGTCGTTGATAGGATTCCTTGACCAAATAAAGAAATATTTTTTTTCTAAAAGCGGAGCGGGGAAAGGGGGCAAAAAGAACCGCTTTGGGCCGAGGGGCTTTGCGGCTTCCAAGCATCCGCTCTTCGGGCGCGCAGGAACCGCGGGGTAGATCCCATGTTCTTGGGAACGTGTCGCCGCGCTAATTTGCGGGAGGCTTTTCTTATGGCGGGGGGGAAGTGGCTTGTGACGGGGGGTGGGGAGAGAGGGAGAAGAGGGTTTAGGGTTTGCCGAGGGGGCGAGAAAGGAGGGCAAGAGGCGCTTCAAAGGCTCAGGCGGATCCCCCAGCCCTGGGAGCTCTCCCCCGTCTCCATCCCAAGCGGTTTCGCAGTGGAATAAACATCTCTGATGTAAGACAGCTGCCGGGAATCAAAGGCCGCCCCAATCAGCGCTGAACCGGCCGAAGATGCGACTGAAAAATGCCCGCTCCTGACAGGAGAAGGGAAGGGTGTGCGAAGGCGGGTCTCCCCGCAGCGCCTTCAGGCTGTGAAAGCAGCAACAGTTTGGCCATCATTCATCTGATTTGTTTTATAACACTTCTGACACCTAATCTTATCAGCTAATACCCAAGATTTAGTTACCCAAGACGATTTCTTTTTTTTTCCACACTAGCAGCAAAATTATTTGACTCCCTGCAGATCTGTTTACTTTTGCCAGCCTGGAAAAAAAAAAAAAAAAAAAAGGAAAAAAAAAAAAAAAGAAAATAAAATTAAAGGGAAAGAAAAATAAAATGGAAGAGAGGAAGGGGAAAGCTTATGCATAAAGGAAAGATCCAGACTTTCCAAGGCTGGTAGAAACAAGCACTGAGGAAATACCAAGTTAACTCAAAAAAAAAAAAAAAAGTTCTGAATATTGACCGAGAGGGTTTGCTAGGGAAAAGACCAGAAACCAAATGAACACATAAGTAGTCCATGCAAACTTGCCTGTAAAATAACGATTTATTTTAATACTTAAAAAACACACACAATCCAGTGATAAATGTCAATTACCAATAATCAGCATAAAGTGCCAAACAGCCATACAACTTTTTTTTTTTTTTTTTTTAATAAACAAAACTTATTGGAATGTCTCTTAATTTGAATACACTGTTCAGAAAGCCAGCATTTAAAAAAATACGCTCTCAGGTTGAGATTTGTTCTCTGTCATCAGGACGCATGAAGACTTTAAAGTACCACTAAAACCACGTTGTGCATACCGTCAATTTGATGTATTGTCATCTTTCTTTCCTCCGGGTTTTTTTAAATAAGTCCACAAGTTACAAACCTCCTCACAGCACACTAGACCACAAGGCCAAAAAAAAAGGTCTCCGTGTCCCATGAGCGCTGATTTGTCCCGCACACTGGGGACCCGCAGGTCTAAGATCTGGATGTGCTTTCTAGCGCATGATAGGACTCTTCACTTGAGAGATTTAGTTAATTTCCAAGCATTAATTATCTTCTCCTTTAAAGAAAAAAAAAACTAGCAAATGATATTTGCAAGTTGCCCTTCTCCTTGTCCTAATGGTGCTGTGATGAGAAACCACCGTTTCAGTTCTTAATCGTCTTCTGGAACTCTCTGTATTTCCTGAAGTGTAAAAATAAGAAGCTTTATACAGTCAAAAAAAAAAAAAATATAAAATAAGAGGTGGGGGGTTGGGTTTGCTTTTTTGTCTTCTGGAACTCTCTGTATTTCCTGAAGTGTAAAAATAAGAAGCTTTATACAGTCAAAAAAAAAAAAAAAATATAAAATAAGAGGTTGGGGGTTTGGTTTGCTTTTTTGTTGGGTTTTTTTTTTTTTTTTAAAAAAAAAAGGTAATACTTTTGGAAGCTAGGATTTTGGGGGGTTTTGTTGGGATTTGGAAGGGGGGGAGTTGTGGGTTGTTGTTTAGTTTTAAAGAGATTCCTGTCCAACACGTGAGCACCACCTTTTGGCATAAAGTTTATCAAAGCCACACAAGTCAGCTAGCACTCTCTGCCTCATTCATGTATGTTTCAAATGCAAAATAATCTTTTCACCCACGACTTAGGAAGTTAGATGCTTTGGCAGGGGTTGGCAGGGGGCGCGGGTTTTGCTCTTCTTAAAGTACAAACAAAAACAAAACACAAAGTTCAGTGCTCCCATCCTGAAAGTTTTGTTTCTGCTCTGGTTTTGGTGTAAAGTCTGAAGGGGAGGAAAAGTTCATAGAAGCTGGAGATTCAGCACTTAAGTTTGGCAGGTTTCAGTTCCTTTACTTGCGTGTGCAGTGTCTTGTGGACAGCTAGCGTTCTGGACTGGCAAAATCCTTTCCCGCATTCTTGACACTTAAAAGGCTTTTCTTTAGAATGGATATATCTAGGGAGAGAAAAACAATCAAGATGTCAGAAATAACCAGCCTGAACTCAGGAGTGAGGTACCTGATGGAGAACACACAGAAGTTATTTACATCTACTGCTGAGACCGCGGATGCCGGAGCGCGGCTTTCAGGTCATCATCTGCACGCGTGTGTGCAAGAAGAGAGGGGGGTGCCGAAAGCTTACAAGAGTTCCTTTCTTAGTGTTAAAAAACTTCTCTCTAACTTTAAGGTTATCAGTCTGCGTGTCTTCATGACACCTCTGAATCATCGCAAAGACAGAGGGCACAAGACCATGCACACGGAGGGTGGAAAAAATCTGTGGAAGCTAAGGAGAAGGCTGTGCAAGCCATTTTTGCAGGGAGACAGAGTACAACAACAGACTTGTCTTCCAAAGGGAGTTATCCGGGCTCCTCCACCAGCAGTCAGCAGAGGAAAACCTAGAGGGGAAAACTGCCGACTGGCCAGGGACGTGACTTTTCATTCAAGTGTCTTCTTGAGTCTAGGTGGCTAACTGAGAGAGCACAGATACTCATGGAAAAAAGGACAAGGGAAGAAGAATCATTACCTGTGATCCCTTAGGTGATCCTGTCTTCTGAAAGCCTTGTGGCAAATGTCACACGTGTAGGGCCGTTCATCGGTGTGGGTTCTTTCATGGATCAAAAGGTTGTAGGACTTGGTGAAGTGCCTGCCGCAGAATTTACACACGAACTCTTTCTTGGTTTTGGATGGTAACCTTCCCCGCGTGGGTTTCTTCTCTGGAGAGAGTTTAGTCACCTCAAGCAAAGACCCCAGCCCTGGGGGTGAGCCCTGATTGTCTGCCTGTCCCAGTTTAGAGTGGTCCTCTTGTGTGGCGGCCACTGCTAAGTTGGCAAAGTCGAAGCGGGGTTTGGCTTTAAGGGTCACGTTGGTGGCCTCTTGCTTGGGCTGGATGACATGTGGGAAGAGCGGGAAGGTGGGCAGCTGGAACCGTGCGTCCACCAGGCTCGACACGCTGGGCACTTTGGAGAAAGAGGAGCGGGGCAGATGCACGGCCGGGTACCCCAAAGTCCACTGGTGCAGGTGTACGGCGTGCAGGGCGCTGAAGCCATAGAGGTTGGAGAGGTGGTCAGAGGGCACGGTGGGAAGCCCGTTGAACGCTTGCAGGAAGGAATAGTTGGTGAGCTGGAGGGAAGGATGGATAGGCACTGGGGCCGGCAGGGTCTTACTTCCCATGGTGGCCGCTCAGGAGGAGGATCTTGGGAACAGGGGAGGAAAAGATCTGGAAAATAAAGATGGAGGGGGGAAGAAGGAGAGCTGGATTTATATGAAAATAAAAGCAGAGGGTACTTCTCACCTCACCCCTTGTTAACAGTCTTCTCCAAAGCCGCAGGAGAAAGCTGCCTTGGACTTGGAGAGGCCTGACCAGCTCTTAGCTGTGAGTGTATCCCCATAGGGCTCCAGACCCTCCCTCTCCCCATCCCTCACGCACAAAATTTGTACCCCATCCACAATCATTCACCCCCTGCAACAGCATCCCTGTGCTACGTCAGCCTCCGACCATCCCCTGCGCAGGGACAGTGAAGAGATGCCGTTTTGGCCCACAAAGCTCAGGCTTCTCCCACGAAATGTAAAATCCCTTCCTGAGCACCCTCAGCCTTTAGAAAATAGTTGGATACTGCCCACTATGTCTGTCCACAAAAACTGCCTTTAGCTCTGACCCTTGAGGTAACTCAGGACCAGGGTGCAGAGAGGTCGCTGCCCCTGGGCGGCTCAGCTGCCTGCAACCTGGCCTTAGCCAAATCTGCCTCTGGGGTGGTGGAGGCAGTTGGGTGCTCAGAACTGCACATCCTCCCTCATTCTAAAAAATAAAATACACAATTATTATTATTTTTTGGAGGGGGGGGGGGACGGGGGGGGACAGGGGAGGCGAGGAGGGAATACCAGCCAACAGCCTTTCCTCTAATGTACTGCAAAAAGAAATGGGAAAATGCTGGGTTCGGGTAACAAATCTGAAGTGCCATTTGCTCTCCCCAGGGGGAAGTGCCTGGCTTCAAGCCCACGTCCTAATCTAGGCAATCGCTTAATTAGAACCCTTCAAACTGCAAAAAAAGGCGAGGGCTGGAGGGACCCTTCCCATGGGGACACCCAGCCCACCAGCTGCAGAGCCGCAGGGCTGCAGCCCTTCCCTGGCCTGGGTGCCACCACTTTTCTCTGCGTTTCAGGGTCCTGCCAAGCCCCCAGCCTCTCCTCTGGGCCAGTTCCCTACCCATTCCACCCCACAAAGCGAAAGACAAAACGCTACCAGGCAGCAGCATCGAGGCGCGTCTGGTCCTTGCCTGCAAATTCAGCCCAGGCTGCTGTCAACGATTTGGCAGGAGATGCCTCCCAAGGGCTGGTGGTGGGGATGCAGCTTCCCCTCTTTGTGGGTGCGAGACAGCACCCACAGCTTTTGGAGGCGTCACAGCCCTGCAGCCCAGGGAGCCTCCTCCTGACCCTGCAGCACAGAGCTCAAACTCATTCTCCTGTGGCTAGCCCTGGGATTCATCCTCAGTGGGGATGTTTTCCAGCAGGATCACCATAAAGTCCTCACCGGGTTCTCATAAGATCCCCACAGGATCCCAGTAAGACTAAGTACTCAGCCTTGAGGGTCAGATCATCCCCACATGAAGAGTAAAGGCCCTTTGGAGAAAAGGAGGCAGTAAAGTGCTGCAGAGTAGTAATTGTCCCTCTGGGCTGGAGAGGTGGAAACTGGTGGCAGAAGAGGTCTAAAGACCAGGGAAACAAATCTGATTTATATGTGGGCTGTTGCCTGGACCGAGGAGCTGTGGCTGGGAGGGTGTGAGAGGGAGAAGCTTCCTCTGAGCAGCTCTATAAGCCAGATCCACCTTTCACACCGCTTTACATAAATCAGCAGCAGGAAGAGAGACCCAAACCTTAGAGGAATTCCATCGCAATGACCCAGAATAAGAGATTGTGACATTTTACCTTTTTTAATTGGATACATTTTGGATCTTGGCTGTTTGAAAAATGCACACATTACGTTCTCCTCCCTTTTTCCCTCACTTTTTTTTTTTTTAAAGAAAAAATACTATTTAAGGGTGATGAACCAACTGGACTGTTTTGTTATTTAACTGGGGAAATGCTTTTTATTTTGTTAGTGCTGCCTATACACTAGACATGTTCACTTCATGGCACAAATATCTCAACTGATGACCCCGAGAGAAAAGTACGCAAAAAACACCCCAAGCTTGGTACCTGAAACGTCTGTTTCTGTCTGTCACAAGGGCTCCGTGTCTATTTTCCTGTCTAGGTGGCCCTAGATCTCTCAAGCAAGAAACATACTATTGCAAACTGAGTTAACTTCTGGGCTTAACACCTTTCTTTCTTTGTATACTTAGAAAACATTCAATATGGAATATATCAGCAAAAAATTACTACGCTAATTTGGGTAAATTGTTGCTCGATAGCATTTAAAAATTTCTCTTTCCATTTTCCTGATGAAGAAGGAGGCAGAAACCAAGGAGAAATACAATCGGGTCATAATAGCATCCATTGCGTCCGCAGTTTTTTGCTAGAATGTTTTTACTACTCAAAAAAAAAAAAAAAAAAAAAAAAAAAAAAAAAAAAAAAAAAGAAAGAAAAAAATAAAATAAAAAGAGAGAAAAGAAAAATAAAAGAAAAGAAAAGGAAAGAAAAGAAAACGGAGAAAAGAAAGAAAAAGAGGAAAAAAAATAAGTAGGAAAAGGGAGGTGGGAGTAGAGTGTTCACGTTACTACAAGTTTCTTGGCACTTTTCCAGAAATGTAAACTACACTTTTGCTCTGTGCGACCGGCATAGTCAAAAATATAGGTGAAGAGCAGAGTATTTCATAAAGAAGTCCCCTCTCTTCGGGACATCAAAGCGAACGTGTTTCACGGCGCAGTAACTCCCCGCTCTCCCGCTTGCCCGCAGAGAGATCAATGTTTCTTTGATTTCGGTGTCACCTCCACCTTTAATTCTGTTTCATGTAAACAGATCGTTATCGGGGCTTCTTTTTTATTTTTATTTTTTTAAAGAAGACGACCCCGCGAGTTCTCTGCTTGAATTCCCCCATCACAATAAAACTGTGCGGGGTTTTCTTTTTTAACACAAACTAGCTCGGTGAGTAATTAAGAACAAACCACTTGTGTTCTGACTGAAACAAAACCCACTCATGCCAAGATAAATTTACCCTGCAAAATAGGATCATAAACTTGAAAGACTACATCTGTCTCCAGCTTTCTTACCCTTTGTCCTGTTTGAAGATACGGTAATGCTATTGTCCAGTTGCCATTGTTTTAAAACCATTGTAATCTTAACCTTCCAGATTAAATTCTGCCTCTCCTACACGCCAAAAAAAAAAAAAAAAAAAAAAAACCACCCGTATTTCTGCTGGTAGCATAGCAAGGGGGGGGAATTAAATGGATTTTTAAGCAATCTTGTGGCTAGTCGGTATTTTTCCTTTCTACCTTGAATTATCAATTTCCGATGTGTCCTTTGAAAGGGATATTTGTTACATTAAATACCTGAGTCATAAATAATGAGGTTTGCTAATTAGTTCCACATGGGAGAATGGAGGAGGTAAATTACCCTGAGAACGTTGCTTATTTTTACAAACATGATAAAGTAGTGGGCATAAAATGCTGCATTCTTGGGATAGCCTCAAACTACAGCAATCAGGTTCATCTGTCAAAAAAAAGTCCCCCTGTTTTGCCTGAATCCTTTAAAGTCTGGTAGCCCTGTCCTTTCGGCTGCATCCCATCGGTGTGCAGCATTTTGCCACCAGGTCGGCTACTTATTTTGTCCCCTTTGAGGGGACGAGATTTTCCCTTCCTATCAGTTTAAGCGAGGAAATGGAGCTTACAATTTATCTGTGTTTGGGAAACTAACTGGAAAGGGAATAAAATTGCCCTTTCGCTCCGCATTATTCGAGCGTGGTGCTCTTGGGGAATAAAGTGCATCGTTCAGCACAGATTTATTCAAAGTATTAATGAAGTGTGCAGAATCTATTAAAGCAGCTTTATTCGGGGCTAATTGAGCGTGAAAGAGTTAATTGCTAACATTAATGAGGACTGGAAGGACTCAGTCAGCATATGCCTTGGATACCTCCGGTCCATCCTTTATAAAATCATCATTCACGTTTTATCACGAAATCGGTGTTGACAAGTTTCCCCAGACCACCGGTGCGAACGCGGATGAATGCGGCGGATTTTAAGCTCTCAATAATAATAATAATAATAATAATAATAATAATAAAAAATAACGGGGGTCCGCCTGCACCAGAGATCGCTACACTGCCCGGGGGAGCCTTTATGAGAAACAAACACAACAAAACCATCCCTGGGCCCGGGTCCCGGTGGGACCGTGGCTCCCCGGGCGGGAGGCGGGCGCGGGTGGGTGCCGGCGGGGCGGCCGCGGGGGCCAGGCTCCTCAGTCCTCCCCCTGCAGAAGTTTTTAGGTTGGTTTAGGGGTTTCGCGTGTGTGCTTTTTTTTTAATCCCCTCGGGTGCGGGAAGGCCCCCAGCAGAAGATTTTCCTTCTCGCTTTCTCCCTAGAGAAACTCCCGGCTGCCTCCCCTGCGCACGAATAAATCGTTCTTCCTCTCTCCCGGAGAAAGGGAGGATTTCTTCCCTCTGCTCTCCTTGCTTCCCACGGCCACAACACGCACGGCCACGGTGGTAAAACTTTTGGGGTGACACCCCCCGAGGGACCCCGCATCCCCGGCCCGGCCGCCCCGCAGCCCGGCTCCCGCCGCGGAGCAGAGCGGAGCAGCGCGGTGCTGCCGCCGCGGGGTCCCCGGCTCAGGGGTGTTTTAGAGGGTTGGCCCTTTTTCTCGACTGGCTTCGGATTTACTAAACTGGACCGACTGTGCACCTGTCCGGTACGCGGCTCTCCCCCTCCTGCCCCGCTCGCCTTTGATCGGACAATTCCCGCAGCGCTACGGTAATCTTCAAAACCCTCCGGTTTTATAGTTTCCCTCCCAAAAGCCAACTATAACAACTAGACCCTAATCCTCGGCTTTGCACTGACACTTTATAGGCTCTGCCTCGAGAGAAGCTCGGTCTCTTCCTAGGCTGAACTTGTTTTGATCCGTTCAGACAAATATAAACACCAGATTCATTTCTATTATGGCCTTGAGAGGAAATAGAAAAGGCTTTTCGGACCCTAAAACGCTAAAAATGGAGTATAACAGAAGGGCGAAAAGGACAGAAAGAGAGAACAGAAAGAAGAGAAAATGAAAGAAAAAGAAAGAAAAGAATAGAGAGGAGAGAAGCTGAACGTTCAAGTCCATAAAGGACCTTCAGGCTTCTGTTTTGCAGCTCGTATGTGTCATTTTTAGCTCGGGTTAAAAACACAGCTCCTCCGCAAGGGGGGATAAACAACTTTGAAAGGGGAAGACAAGTCTTTAAATAGCAGCAAAATATCCGAGCCCTATGTGAAGGCTTCCCCCAGCCCTCCGCCCGCCCCGAGGAGAACAGTCCTCCTCACGTGAACCACAGTTTCCCCACTTCTGCACCATCCAGAGGATGGTGGGAGGGGATGGGGGGAAAGGAAGAAAGGGGGGGAGAGAAAATGAGGTGTTTGGATGGATACCCCCAACCCCTGAGGCTTGGCAAAACAAAAAAACCAAACAAAATGGGTTGTTCTTTTTATTTACCTAATCCCGATCTGTGCTCCACCGCTGGCAGCAGTTAAAAGATCCTGGGCTAAATTGGAGCTGGTAAAATAAAATAATGGAAAAAAAAATAATAATAGAAAAAAAAAAAAAAAAAAAAAAAAAAAAGCTTTTGATTTACTGCTGTTCATCTATCACTGAAAAAAAATAAGCAGAGTTTGCTAGGACATTGATAAAATCAAGCTTGGCTCATAAATTGAGGCTAGCTTTCTTCTTTTCCAGATACCGGATTTCCTTTTGTTTCCAGGACAGGAAAGACAAATGATTTCACAAAAATCAAAGGCTGGCGAGGGAAGCTTCATGGTGCTTCTAGAAATGAAGGTAAAAAAAAAAAAAAAAGGGAAAAAA
>NW_015091064.1:9429058-9431705 GCF_001431845.1 Calidris pugnax
AAAAAACAAAATAAAAATCCCAACCCCCAAAACCTAACACTTTTATTCCCGTTCCGGAGGTCTAAATATCGAGAGTGTGATCCTGTGCCCGATTCTCTCAGTTGATGCCTTCGAATAACTTTGCATTCTCAAAAATGGTTTTCAAGTTTTGTTGTCAGAACGCGAATGCAGGATCCCCAAGTGTCCCTAAACCAAGAAACAGACCGGAGATGTGCTCTTCTAACCGGAGTTTTCGCTTTTCCCAGAGGAAGAACCTTGGTATAGCTAGGGGTGGGTGCGTACATTAATAAAACAAAAATCGCAATTCTCTTCAGAAAAGTAGCAGATTAGTTGAGGTGGTAAACACAACAACAGCAATGATACCTGCCCGTGCTGCCTTTAAGGAAAAAAAAAAAATAAAAATTGTACTTCCAGTTACAGAGACCATCATTCCGAAATAAATACTTAAACATGGAAATAAAGGGCAGTAAAAGATCTCAGTGTTTAGGGGGGAGGGAGACACAGAAAATTATTCCCACGCGAAAAGGGTTTATAATCAAAGCGGGTCGTTGGGATATTATTCCAACACAGAATATTGCTGGAAGCTGCAGCTGAAAGCTGCCTGGATAACATACAGTCTGATATTTACGTATTTGTTAAAAAATAAAAATATTTGGACTTGTCAACCCACTGGCGATTGAACTGAAGTTTCAGGTTAACTGTCTTGTTAAGTGCATTTGGTTTAAATATCTGCTGTTTAAGTTACGAAGGGTATGCTGTTCCAAAACCTTTATTCTCGGACGGATTTTTATGATGTCCCTTGCTAATTTGCATTATGTCAACTTGTAACGGTGGGGAACCTAATACCGGGAACGGGATACAAAACCACTATTAGCACTGACACGCAGGGAATACGCCGCGCTTTTCCACAGCGAAGATCTGCTGTCGATTAGGAATGTTACAACTTCAAGAGACTCGTAAAAAAGTGAAGGCATCTGCTCCCAAAGCCAGCCACGTTTGTAGGATTTAGACGTGACAGTGAAACCCAATTCGTTTCAAGAGAAATCTGTGGGGTGACCGGGGAGACCGGAGCCCCCGTCCCTTCTTCCCACCTGCAACCCTTCACCAAAACCACCCCCGTCCGCGTCTTGCCCCTCCTATCTGCAAGGTGAAGGCCCCCCAGGACTGTTCCCCCCCCCAGCTTTTTTGGTGGGGAGCAGCATCCCGGACAGCACCATCCGGGGCTGCCTCTCCGCTCCCGCAGCGCCGGGGCCGGCACCGAGCGCTGCCGCCTCTCCCCGCCGCTGCGGGTCCCGGTGCCGGTCCCGGTGCCAGTGCCGGGGGCAGGGGCCGGCGCTTCGTGCTCCACCTGCGGAACAGACCTGGGGGCACGGGGAGCCCATCTTGAGGGCATTTCCCCTTCCCTCCCGCAGGGAGCCCGCTGCGCTTGTCACCTCCTCTCCAACGAGTTATGTGTTCAAGGGCTAATCCTGCGCAGCGCAGGTACCGGGCATCGCTCCTCCTCTGGTTTAAATTGGTGTGGACGCCGGGCATCCCTGGATGCTGCTGGGAGAGGGCTGCACAGCCTGAATGGTGTTCCCCTCCCTCAGCTGGGGCACCCGGCTTCACCTTCGGGACCCACTTTAACCTTGGCGGAATTAACGATTCCCGGCCCCATCCCGTAGCCAAGTGCAGGGGAAAACTCCCTTTTGCTTCCGTGGGACTTTCTCCCCACCGGGGAACGGCGCTTGTCCCCCGAAAAAAAACATTTATTGAGGAGAAATGAGGACTCCAACTTGTGAACCATCAGCCGCGGGCGCCTCGCTGGGGCGCCGAGGAGAAGCGGGTCCGGCGGGGCAGGATGGGGGGGGGATGTTTGTTTGCTCGGCGGGTTTCAAGGGCTGCTTCGCCGCCCCGCAGTCCAGCAAACATCTCGCCCCCCGCAACGCGCCCGTGGGTGGGAGATGCCCGGGCAAAGCCGCCTCCGGTCGGCGGTTCCCAAACTTCCCGGGGGAAGGGAGCGGGGGAGCAGGGCTCTGCTCGCCGGCGGCTCCAAAGCCTCTCCTCGCCGGGAGGGAGGGAAGGAGGGAGGGAAGGAGAGAGGGAATGAGCCCCGGGACGCAGGAAAGAGCAGGCACAAGTGCACAAGTTCCCCCCTCCTTCCCCTCAAGCCTCCCCGGCAAGGTGTCCTCCCCCCGAGACAGGCCCCTCGGTTACCGGTGGTACCTAGGGGCTATCTAAATATTTTTTCAAAAAATTATTTTATTTTTACTTTGCTTCGTTTCGCTCACTTTTCCCTCTTCTTGTGGGTTTGGTGTCGACCGCGGTGAAATATTAAAAGAGTGCGGGCTCCGACCGCCCCCCTTCTACCCGGGATAAACCGGGCTCAGATGGAAGCGGGAGAGCCAGAAAGGGCCAGGAAGGGCCACGGGCCCGTCGGGGCTCAGCCTGAAGCGCGCTGGAGCGCGGACGGGAAGCGCGGGGGGGCGGCGGGGCGCGGAGCCGGGCGGAGGCGGCAGCGCGGACGCTCCCGCACCCCCTTTCCGAAACTGGCCCCCCTGCCTCTCCCCCGGCCCCCAGGTCGCCCCTCAGGTCCCGTGCAGCCTTATTATTTTAATAGCTGTTAATGACAACGGGCGGAAGAATAGCGGCAAACAAAGCGGGGGGA
>NW_015091064.1:9431715-9432093 GCF_001431845.1 Calidris pugnax
GGGTTTAATATTTTTCCTAGAACTTTTTTTTTTTTTTTTTTTTTTTTTTTTTTTTTTTTTTTTTTTTAAAAAAAAAAAAAAAAAAAAAAAAAAAAAAAGAGGTTGGGCTAGGTCAGTGTCTCTGCTGGCCCTGGGGGGCACAGCTCTCTCCCCACCCCACCCCACTGCTCCTCCAGCGGGTACAGGCAGATCCGAGCGAGCAGCGGGGCCAGGCGTCCAGGTGCTCTGGCTGATGGGGACGGAGGTGCTCTGCCTCCTCCTCCTCTTCCTCCTGCTCCCGGCGCCGTCTGCCTCTGCCGGAGTGCAAACGCGCCCGGGAGCAGCCGAGCTCAGACTGAACCGATCCCTTCCCTCCACCCTCCTCCTTATTTCAACCCC